>NC_053489.1:401081754-401298541 GCF_905171775.1 Rana temporaria | reverse complement strand
TCAGTGACCTATTTAATAAGGAGCACAGCTGAGCCAGGAAGTTGCTGGATAGTCATTCGTTATTACCCTGCTACCTGAATGTACAACGGTTTCTGTGATCTGCTTACCTGTTGTCAACTTGATCTGCCCCTAAATTTGTCTCTGCTCTGACCTCCTGTTGTGACCCAGCTTTATCCTGGCCATGCAATCCAGTGCAGGCAAACACACTGGGCCAGATTCATAAACAACTTACGGCGGCGTATCTCCAGATACGCCGCTGTAATTTCAAATCTGCGCCGTCGTATCTTTAGGCCGATTCTCAAAGCCAGATACGTTGAAAAAATAGGCTTCCTCCGCCGACGTAACTTGCATACGCCGGCGTATAATTGTGTGCAATTTTACGCTGCCCGCTAGGGGCGCCTCCGTAGATTTAAGCGTAGAATATACTAATGAGCTAGATACGCCGATTCAGAAACGTACGTCCGCCCGTTGCATTGATTTACGTTGTTTACGTAAGGCTTTTTCCAGCGTAAAGTTACCCCTGCTATATGAGGCGTAGCCAATGTTAAGTATGGACGTCGGGCCAGCGTAGAATTTTGCGTCGTTTGCGTAAGTCGTACGCGAATAGGGCTGTGCGTAACTTACGTTCACGTCTAAAGCATTGACTATTTGCGGCGTAATTTTGAGCATGCGCACTGAGATACGTCCACGGACGGCGCATGCACCGTTCGTAAGCGTCATTTACGTGGGGTCACGAGTAATTACCATAAAACACGCCCACCTCTTCCACATTTGAATTAGGCGGGCTTACGCCGGCCAATTTACGCTACGCCGCCGTAACTTAGGACGCAAGTGCTTTGTGAATACTGCACTTGCCTCTCTAAGTTGCGGCGGCGTAGCGTAAATAAGATACGCTACGCCCGCACAAAGATCCGCTCATGTCTCTGAATCTGGCCCACTGTGTTTGCGACCAGTGCTTGGGGTGTCATTAAGTTAACACTGACATTCGGTACAGAGCACAAGTGCAGTTAGTTTTGAATGTGTGGGTTTTCTGCACCGTGTTCTGGTGTAAGCCGGCCCTTATTGCAGAAGTATGCTGCTGTATTTCATTTTGTAAATGGAGGATTTAATATTACAAAATTGTTTGTTATTTCATAAATGACATTAATCTTTTGTGAGAACAAAAAAGGGAAACATAATTTGCCTGATTTTGGAGACAGGAGTGCGACTTTATAAATATCTGTTCTCCTGGCACATAACATTTACTGTGTTGCTTTTTTTTATATTTCTCTAAATGAGAGGATTTTATGCAAGGAATTAAATTGTAGAAGGCAATTTTAAAATACAATGCCTAAATACTATATATAAAAGCTGGACAGATACAATAATCCTAAAACAAGACATGTGCTTTTTAATTGTACAGGAATCACAGCTCAGAGAATCACAGGGAAAGCCAAGTAATTGAAGTAACATTCTGTTCCATCTGGTATCAATCTTGTTACAAACACTGATCATTTCTGCCAAGAAAAATATAGACTCAATATAATATTCCCTGGATTCTAACAAGATATTTTAACACCAGAATCACATGGGAAAACACAGTTACATTATTCTGCTTGAGGCTGCACACAGCGAGTGCTGCGCTGTGCTTTGTGAATGGTCCTGCAGCTTCCTGTGACCTGTGACGTGTCCTAGAAGGCTGCCGGGAAAGCACATATTTGCTTGGATCGCTGCGGTGATCTGACCAGAAGTGGGAGTAGGTACCTATTGTGGTAGGGAAGGTGTGCCACCGTTTAATATGGCAGTCTGGGCCAGATTTTGCAGGAACCAGGCACACTAATGGTGCTGGTGTGTGTGCTGGGTTTATGTTAGAGACATAAACTCAGGTCTTCATTGAGGTTGAAGACTGATACAACCTTAGGAAGAAAAGATGATCTTTGACATAAGCCTACTTTTTCTTTGTGAAAAATAATGAATAGCTCCTTGCAAGAGAGAGACGCCAGTTTAGAGACATGTCTGACAAATAAGATGGAAACCAAGAAGGCCACTTTGCTGTAGAGATCATCTAAAGGGAGTTCCATGGTGGGTCCAAAGGGTGATTTCAGTGAGCAATGAGAGCGAATATGAGGTGCCAAAAAAGAACAAGGTGCTGCAAAGGGCACTTGATCTGAGATATAGCTTGGAAAAAGGTTTCTGACAATGTACAGCGAGGCCAGCAAGAACAATGACCTTGAGGATTAATTGAGGAATGTTATAATTTGTTAAAGCGTGATTCCACTTTTGTTGCGAAAAAAAATAAAATCCCCTCTGGGTGATCTATGTTCATTGCAAGGATTATAACAACCTTTGTTGCAGATTTCTACCTTTTGTTATTCTGAAGAAATTCCTCTGTTTCTCAGTGCCTCTGCCAAGTGGGTCTAATGGGAGTGGTTTCATAATTATCTATTTGGTGTGCACCTGCAGGGCACTAATGAGTCTGTATGCCTTTAGATGTGTTCCTACAGGGAGTATCTCACCAAAAAAATTATTTTTGTTGCAAGGGATGCCTAAAATCTGACTTGCATCTTAGACAGTTTGACGGGAGTCCCTTTCGGTAGGGGGGTTTGTGGAACTCAGCTTACCTTGGAGAGCTCTGGAAACTCTGTGTCCAGCTTCCCCGGACCCTCTTATGTGTAAACCCCCCTTGTGTCCATTAGGGGCACAGGGTGACTGAGAACCCCACTAGGATCTGTGCTAGTCAGACTCACTGTACAGCCACACTGAAATTTTGCATATATTGTGTGTTGTCTCATGCTGTTGTGGACTCTTTGCTGGGATTGTTTGGGGAGTGATTGTATTGCATTGTTTTATTGTGTCTGTCTGCCTTGGAAGAAAAGTATATTATGGGATGTGCATCTCTATAGATGGGCGGGCAGGGGGATTCCGCCAACAGCTCTCCCTGCTGATAAGACTGTTTACTGATAAGACGTTTGAATACACCTGACGTGTGTGTCTATTGCTGTGTGAATACACCTGACCTGTGTGTCCAACAGCTCTCCCTGCTGATAAGACTGTTTACTGATGAGAAGTTTGAACACACCTGACCTGTGTGTCTATTGCTATTGGACAGTTTACCCCGCCCTGAATCCAAGGGTGGGGGGTGGGAAATGTCTGAGTTGTATATCTGTGGTAACATGTGCTTGAATAAAGGAGTTTGATGTTTTTCACCCTACACTGAAGTACAGCTGGTGACTGGGTGGGCTAAAGGGTCTTGGATAGTGCTGGTTCTGGACAGAGGAATCATTTACGTCAGACATAGTCCTGTTGAGGACAGGGGCTCATCACAGGCAGACTTCTGGAAAAAATGGTGAGCCAATCACACAAGCAGGAAATTATGTTTCTGGGGGGTGGTCAGTACATATTCTGTGTACAGAACAACTCCAGGTAGCCATATTGCACTGCATTTACAGAAAATTACAGTGGCTGCAGATTGAAAAGTAAAGATAATTTTTAATAACATTCAAATACAATATGACTTGTGTCCCAATTGTATACACCAGGGGTTGACAAATTTGCTTGGAATCTAGGAGCCAGGTAAAAAAGTTAGGAGCCAGAAAACGCGCCCCGTCCCGACGAGCTTGCGCGCAGAAGCGAACACATACGTGAGCAGCGCCCGCATATGTAAACGGTGTTCAAACCACACGTGAGGTATCGCCGCGGTTGGTAGAGCGAGAGCAATAATTCTAGCCCTAGACCTTCTCTGTAACTCAAAACATGCAACCTGTAGATTTTTTTTAAACGTCGCCTATGAAGATTTTAAAGGGTAAAAGTTTGTCGGCATTCCACGAGCGTACGCAATTTTGAAGCGTGACATGTTGGGTATGAATTTACTCGGCGTAACATTATCTTTCATAATATAAAAAAAAAGGGGGATAACTTTACTGTTGTCTTATTTTTTAATTTAAAAAAGAGTAATTTTTTTACAAAAAAAGTGCGCTTGTAAGACCGCTGCGCAAATACGGCGTGACAGAAAGTATTGCAACGATCGCCATTTAATTCTCTAGGGTGTTAGGATGAAAAATATATATAATGTTTGGGGGTTCTAATTAGAGGGAAGAAGATGGCAGTGAAAATAGTGAAAAACAACATTAGAATTGCTGTTTAACTTGTAATGCTTAACTTGTAATACCAACGGCCACCACCAGATGGCGCCAGCTCACATCTGGTGGTAATAACTTGTAATACCAACGGCTCACCACCAGATGGCCCCAGCTCACAAAAAAAAAAAAAAAAAAATTTTTTTTTTTTTGCCCCCCTTCCAATTCAAGTCGCCAGGACCCTATTTCTAGTCGCCATGGCGACCTGGCGCCCGGGATTTGTCGAGCCCTGGTATACACTATAATTATTTCTTCTTTATTTGCCATTTTTGTTCCCCCACAAAAGTGGAGTTACCCTTTAAGGAACATTCGCCCCAGGATAGGGCAAATGTACTGTGAACAGGTTTGAAAAGAATCTGAAGAACCTGCTCTGGGGAGGTTATGGCACAACTACTTTTTGGGGAAAGAGATGGTTTAAGGCATTCTGCAAGTCTGACTGTCCCTGGGCACATTTTTTTAGATTGAGAGAAGAAAGCGGTGAAGGGGAGTTTTGAACTCTATTTTGTACCCTGTGTGCAGGGTCATAGGTTGGGCCCCTGCAGCTGAGAAAAAGTGTGGCGCAAAGGGCCGCCGCAAAAGTTGGGTGTGATATTCATTGCGCTGAATGGTGGCTGTGGCTTAAAGGGGTTTAGTGGTAAGTGACGTAAAGGTTCAGGAATCATTTTAACAAAGTTCCCAAAAGCTCAACAGCAATTCCACAAACTATCACCTGATTGTGGTTTTCTCAATCACAGTGAAATCCTTTCTTTCTGAGATTGGTAGTGGCAACCAAGCGAGTCATTTTTTTCCAGATGGTGGGCAGGACTAGCAGGACGGTCATTGGCTTTAGGAGTGGACAATGACAGTCTTCCTCCTCCTGGAAACAGGGACTGCCCCCCCCCCCAGCAGAACTGCGCCCAATTTCTTCCCCATCACAAAAGCTGACGATCACAGCTACAGCAAGGTTAGAGAACCAAACAATGTTTCCCATCTTTTACAATGTGTGTGGGAACAGTGCCTCCCCCTCAGTGCAGGAAATTCTGAAATTGGAATGCACTAGTGTCTCACTGACACTTCCCTGCGCTGCTCTGCTGATGGGGAGGGAGTCGAGTGCCGCTTGCGGCACCAGTGCCGGGAGTTGCCTACCCCGTTCTAAAGGATATATACAGATGAAGAGAGCAGATATGCATGTACAACTTATGCAGGGATATTTGTTTTATCCCTGTGTATCATCTGAGGCTGTTCACTTCACTGGGTATGGGAGAGGGTTTACATCCACTTTAAGGCTGCAGGGTCCTCTTCATCATTACCTCTTTTCTGTTCTTGGTCATCCATAGTGATGCAGAAACCGGCACGGACGTGATGTCTTTTCAATTATAGGCAAGTTTTGATATGTAGAAAAAAGTGGGACTCAAATGCAAACCATATACTGTTTTGGGGTTCCTTGAACAGAATTTACTTCATGCTTGATGGTACCTGCAAAAGTTCCATGGCCAGCATCACTTGGCAGAACCAGCAGTGTGGAAGCGGTGTAGCCCCTCCGAAAAGTAACCCTTTGGCACCACCCTTTTGTTTTAAAAAAAAAAGAAAACAGTAGTAGTTCTCTTTGTACTGTGATGGCTACTGATCCGCTATAAAGGTTGAATGACATGTAACATCATTCAACCCACTTCTGGTGAGCCCCTGGCAACAAGGATAACCAGAGTTATAGAGTTCTGGCCCTGGATTATCACATGAAATGAAAATAAGGTATGCATGCTAAAATAATAATACTATTTTCCAGTTAAAAAACATGAGATATTTATAATTAGTTAGCCCTAGGCTTGATCAAACAAATATAACCAGGTGCTAATGATCAAGGACATACAATGTAGGTGAACCAAAGCACCCAACTAGAATAGAAACCATAGAAGGAACAAAATTGGGTAAGGAACAGCCGTACTAAAAAAGGTGAGGTTTCTATTTATTTGGTACATTTTGCAATTACAAAACTAAGACTATCTTTCTTTATATTCTGCTTTCAGATAGTAATAATAAATTACACGCATTATAATATGTGTGAAAATGGAAAAACTAGTCCAGAAGTGAAATGGTTAAGACCTAGGCTATGGTTGGAAGTAAGCAGTCAGTGTATATCACATCATGCACGTTTCAGAGGTTAGCCAAATATACTAATACCATTAATGAAAAATGAAAACCAGGAAAGAATCAATTATTTCTGATATTCATCACCTTGCTGGTTTGAAAAGGGACGTCAATTATCTGAAGATTTGATTGCTTCAGCAAGCTACATACTATATATAGGTTACAGTTCTTAGACACAACTTTACCAGGAGGTGACTGATACAATAAAGATTTCCAGGCAAGTTTAAAAAGTCTCCAGTTTTACTTTCTTATCTAAAATACACATAAAAATTCAATTTCTCTTACCTTTAAAATTTCAGATCCACACTAAGACGCCTGCATCCCTCTCTGGCAGCGCCTGAGCATCTAAATATACACAGACAGGTGCAAATCTCAGTGGGTACGAAATGACAACCAATCAGGGGGTAATACGAGCCATGTGGATACAACTTTCATATGTAATTAAAGCTCTGTCAGGCTGCAGAAACAAGCACAGATTTTTTTTTAACATTAATATGGAGATGTTTCCAGACATACAGTAGGCAAAAAAAAAGTATATTCAGTTTAATCTGAGGAACTTTTTACACAGCCCGTTTAATATTAATAATCATTCTGATAAAATCCAATTTAGTGTTGACATATTACCATTATATTTTTATTTGTCATTTTATCACAAAGAACAATTGCGATCTAGAACTGCTTTTATTATGATTTAACATGCTATACTGCTTCTTGCTAAAGCGTATTTTAGATTTACTAAAATAAATAAGGGGATGATGGCTTTGCAAAAACAAACGTTCAGTGTAAGAGCCGGTTCACACTACAACGACTTAGGATCCGACTTGTCAGACCTCAAGTTGCCCCAAGTTGCTGGACATAAGTCGCTGAAAGTCACGCTGAAGTTGCCTCCAAGTTGCCTTGCAAAGTCACGCTGTAAGTTGTGTTGCCCCTGTGTGAACCGGCACTAAAAGCTATACGTATATACAAAAGTAAATAAATGATATACATGTGTATAAAAGATAAAAACACCACAAAACGGGCACAGAAAGGATACATTTTCAGTTACAAGTAAGGATGAGCTCCGGCGTGTTCCCAAACCCCACGTGCAGAGCCCGACAGGACTTCGACACTGCGCTAATCACAAGCAGTGAGACATTTTCCGATCTCTGCGGCCCTGCTTCAGGACAATGTCTCACTGCCTGTGATTAGAGCAGCGCAGTGTCGACTTCCTGGCGGGCTCTGCACGTGGGGTTTGCGAACACACCAGAGCTCATCCTTAGTTACATATCCAAAGTAATTACAGTGTTCAAGTAATGCAGAATAAATGTGACCAAATTGAGTGCGTAAACTACACAACAAAAGTAGTTTCCCAAACCTAGGACAATTAGAGATGCTGCAAAAAAAAAAAAAACACAAAAGGGAAAAGTATATGCAAAGGAAGGTGAAAATAGGGTAGGAGACTGGGTGGGGAAAGGTTAAGGAAAAGGAATAGGTTAGATGGGCTGGGGGGAAAGGAAAAGGTTAGATAGGGTGGGGGGGAAAGGGAATAGGTTAGATAGGGTGAGGGAAAGGGAATAGGTTAGATAGGGTGGGGGAAAGGGAATAGGTTAGATAGGGTGGGGGGAAAGGAATAGGTTAGATAGGGTGGGGGGAAAGGAATAGGTTAGATAGGGTGGGTGGAAAGGAATAGGTTAGATAGGGTGGGGGGGAAGGAATAGGTTAGATATGGTGAGGGAAAAGGAATAGGTTAGATAGGGTGAGGGAAAAGGAATAGGTTAGATAGGGTGGGGGGAAAGGAATAGGTTAGATAGGGTGAGGGAAAAGTAATAGGTTAGATAGGGTGGGTGGAAAGGAATAGGTTAGATAGGGTGGGGGGAAAGGAATAGGTTAGATATGGTGAGGGAAAAGGAATAGGTTAGATAGGGTGAGGGAAAAGGAATAGGTTAGATAGGGTGGGTGGAAAGGAATAGGTTAGATAGGGTGGGGGGAAAGGAATAGGTTAGATAGGGTGGGGGGAAAGGAATAGGTTAGATAGGATGGGGGGAAAGGAATAGGTTAGATAGGGTGAGGGAAAAGGAATAGGTTAGATATGGTGAGGGAAAAGGAATAGGTTAGATAGGGTGGGTGGAAAGGAATAGGTTAGATAGGGTGGGGGGAAAGGAATAGGTTAGATAGGGTGGGGGGGAAGGAATAGGTTAGATGGGGGGGGGGAAAGGAATAGGTTAGATATGGTGGGTTACATATCCAAAGTAATTACAGTGTTCAAGTAATGCAGAATAAATGTGACCAAATTGAGTGCGTAAACTACACAACAAAAGTAGTTTCCCAAACCTAGGACAATTAGAGATGCTGCAAAAAAAAAAAAAACACAAAAGGGAAAAGTATATGCAAAGGAAGGTGAAAATAGGGTAGGAGACTGGGTGGGGAAAGGTTAAGGAAAAGGAATAGGTTAGATGGGCTGGGGGGAAAGGAAAAGGTTAGATAGGGTGGGGGGAAAGGGAATAGGTTAGATAGGGTGAGGGAAAGGGAATAGGTTAGATAGGGTGGGGGAAAGGGAATAGGTTAGATAGGGTGGGGGGAAAGGAATAGGTTAGATAGGGTGGGGGGAAAGGAATAGGTTAGATAGGATGGGGGGAAAGGAATAGGTTAGATAGGGTGAGGGAAAAGGAATAGGTTAGATATGGTGAGGGAAAAGGAATAGGTTAGATAGGGTGGGTGGAAAGGAATAGGTTAGATAGGGTGGGGGGAAAGGAATAGGTTAGATAGGGTGAGGGAAAAGTAATAGGTTAGATAGGGTGGGTGGAAAGGAATAGGTTAGATAGGGTGGGTGGAAAGGAATAGGTTAGATAGGGTGGGGGGAAAGGAATAGGTTAGATAGGGTGGGGGGGGGGGAAGGAATAGGTTAGATAGGGTGAGGGAAAATGAATAGGTTAGATAGGGTGGGTGGAAAGGAATAGGTTAGATAGGGTGGGGGGGAAGGAATAGGTTAGATAGGGTGGGGGGAAAGGAATAGGTTACATATGGTGAGGGAAAAGGAATAGGTTAGATATGGTGAGGGAAAAGGATCAGGTTAGATAGGGTGGGTGGAAAGGAATAGGTTAGATAGGGTGGGGGGAAAGGAATAGGTTAGATAGGGTGAGGGAAAAGTAATAGGTTAGATAGGGTGGGTGGAAAGGAATAGGTTAGATAGGGTGGGGGGAAGGAATAGGTTAGATATGGTGAGGGAAAAGGAATAGGTTAGATAGGGTGAGGGAAAAGGAATAGGTTAGATAGGGTGGGGGGAAAGGAATAGGTTAGATAGGGTGAGGGAAAAGTAATAGGTTAGATAGGGTGGGTGGAAAGGAATAGGTTAGATAGGGTGGGGGGAAAGGAATAGGTTAGATATGGTGAGGGAAAAGGAATAGGTTAGATAGGGTGAGGGAAAAGGAATAGGTTAGATAGGGTGGGTGGAAAGGAATAGGTTAGATAGGGTGGGGGGAAAAGGAATAGGTTAGATAGGGTGGGTGGAAAGGAATAGGTTAGATAGGGTGGGGGGAAAGGAATAGGTTAGATAGGGTGGGGGGGGAAAGGAATAGGTTAGATAGGGTGAGGGAAAATGAATAGGTTAGATAGGGTGGGTGGAAAGGAATAGGTTAGATAGGGTGGGGGGAAAGGAATAGGTTAGATATGGTGAGGGAAAAGGAATAGGTTAGATCGGGTGAGGGAAAAGGAATAGGTTAGATAGGGTGGGTGGAAAGGAATAGGTTAGATAGGGTGGGGGGAAAGGAATAGGTTAGATATGGTGAGGGAAAGGGAATAGGTTAGATAGGGTGGGGGGGAAGTAATAGGTTAGATAGGGTGGGGGGAAAAATAATAGGTTAGATAGGGTGGGGGGAAAAGTATTAGGTTAGATAGGGTGGGGGGGGAGGAATAGGTTACATAGGCTGGGGGGAAAAGGAATAGGTTACATAGGCTGGGGGAAAAGGAATAGGTTACATCGGCTGGGGGGAAAATGAATAGGTTACATAGGCTGGGGGGAAGGAATAGGTTAAATAGGGAAGAGGGGGAGGCAGTCAAAAAGTTTAGTATTGTGGAACAACACCCAGCAACCCTTGTTTTGGAGTGTCAGAGAATCCTCACAGAAGTTAGGAGAAAGATAGAACTCAACCCATGATTCTTGAATCTTTTTGAATTTTTACATGGTGTTGGAACATGACCTGAGAGACACGGTGCTTGACTTCTGCAAAAGCTAATGCAAAATGATTTCAAAGGCCTAGCTTTAACCCTTTTAGTCTAAAGCCTCGTACACACGATTGGATTTTCCGCAGACAAAGCATAGGACTTACAAAGCATAGGACTTTTGTCCAAAGGTCGTTGGCCATGAACTTGTCTTGCATACAAACTGCAAAGAATTGTCGGCCAAACACGAAACTAAGTGGTTTTTCAGCTCTTTAGCGCCACCCTTTGGGCAACTTCTGCTAATGTTGTGTTATGGTGAGCATTGCTTCTGAGCAATACTGTACTTTGGAGTTTTGTCCGATGGACTTCTGTACACATGATCGGATAATCCGACAACACACATTTGTTGTCGGAATTTTTTTTAAAGCATGCTATCCAACATTTGTTGGTGGAAAATCCGACAACAATTGTACGATGGAGCATACAAACAGTCGGATTTTCCGACAACATCCTGCCATCACACAATTCCCATTTCGTAAAATCTGATCGTGTGTACGGGCCTTTAGTCAAAATATAGGTAACAAGCTTAAATTGGGAGTTGGTGCAGGTGTACGTTTTTTTTTTTTAAGCAGGGCTTCATATGGATCTTTAGGAAATGAAGCACTGATGATTCAGTCCCGGTAGTCAGCACGAATGTACTACACCATGTTGCTTAGGTGAATTACAAGCAAAAAAAAGAAAAGCAAGGCAAGTAAGGTGTTTTCTGGAACTAATTTAACTATTTACTTTTCAAAGTTAACACAGCAGAACATAAAATAGGAAAAAAAGTTAAAACAAATGACTGAAGGTCCACTTTAAAGCTGAGTTTCAGGCTTTTTTTAATTTAAAAGTAAGCAGCTACAAAAGTGTAGCTGCTGATTTTTAATAAACAGCCACCACCTAACCCAAAGCCTCGCTCCTTTCCCCCTCCACCTGCTATTGAAATTGTGGGCACCTGGCTGTGACAGCTTGTGGGCTTCACGGGCCGGGCGTGCACTGCGCATGTGCGAGTCGCGCTGCACACTCTGCTTGCGCAAGTCTCGCTGCGTACTCCGCATAGACAGGAAATCTTCTGGGATCTGTGATGTGTCCCCCCAGAAGATTGCAGAGAGGAAGGGGCCGCCTAGGGGAGAGGAGAGGTCGCCTAGGCGGCTTGTACTCGGAAGCAGGAAGTGGGACAGAAAGTGCCACGCAAAACTAAGCACCTACTCCCCCCCAAAAAATGACATGCCAAATGTGGCATGTAAAGGGGGCCAAGGAGTGCTTTAAAGCGGAAGTTTCACTTTGGGTGGAACTCTGCTTTAAGGCCTGATAGGACTGATACTACAATCTACTGTATCCCAACAATCACTAACTGTAGGAGGTACTAGATGGAGCACAAAGGCAAAACGAAACTGGAGCCTTTCCCCTCGAGTGCTCCCTAATGAAAGATAGGTGTATTTCTCTTATTTGAGAACTGCATTAAGAAGTACAGTGTTATTCGTAATGTATTCCAGGATTTGCTTGTCGTCTTCAGCTGAGAGAACTTGCTATAATTAATACTTTACATAAAGTCTCAGAAATCTTTAAGGATCTTCATGTTATATAGTTTGATTACTATGTCATAAATATATTATTTATCATTGTAAAAGAACATTTCAGGCTTCTCACTTTTTCCAATTTTCCCCAAATTTTGCGCAATTTAAAAAAAAAATTCCCAGGCCTTTCCATCTCTAATTCAGAGCAACTGTCATTTCTGCCTGTTACTTTGTTCCTCTGCTATCTGCATGAATCACGTCCAACAAGTTTTCTTGACACCAAGAGAAAAAAATGCGACAGAGGAGGAAGCTCCAGCTGATTGACAGTCTCAGCTCGGTTCCTGCATGCTGTGTGAAGGGGATGTGTCCCTTTTCTTCTAATCAACTCGAATGCCACGTACACACGTCGAATTCCGACCGTGTGTAGGCTTCATCGGACATTTGCTGTCGGAATTTCCGACAACAAATGTTTGAGAGCTGGATCTCAATTTTTCCGACAACAAAAGTTCTTGACGGAAATTCCGATCGTGTGTAGCCAATTCCGATGCACAAAAATCCACGCATGCTCGGAATCAAGCAGAAGAGCCGCACTGCCTATTGAACTTAATTTTTCTCGGCTCGTTGTACGTGTTGTACGTCACCGCATTCTGACGTCATAGATTTCCGACATTTGTGTGACCGTGTGTAATGCAACACAGTTTGAGCCAACATTCCTTCGGGAAAAAAAATCCACGGTTTTGTTGTCGGAATTTTTCAATCGTGTGTACGCGGCATTAGAGTGTTCTTTCAGCTCTCTGTCCCCTTTTTTTCTGACAGCTTTGACAAGCTTTATAATTTCTGGACTTTGAACAGATGTAGAGAAGAGAAGATCAGATACACAGGTACAACCTATGCATGATGGTTTGTTTATTTTGTTTGTATCACCTGAGGCCAGTCACTTCACTGGGTATATGCAAGGGTTTGAACCACTTTAACACCTGGTGTCACAATGCTCACCTCAAAAGTAATACTAAAGTCTCAATTAAAAAAAAAAAACATGTCATACCTGCTCTGTGCAATGGTTTTGCACAGAGCAAGCCTGAACCTCTTCTTCTTCTTGGGTCCCCAACTGGCACTCTGGGCTTGTTCCCCCTGCCGAGTTCCCCCAATAACAAGCAACTTGGTATGGGGGGGGAACTCCTGTCTGCTCGCTCCTGAGCCCTGCTCTGTGTGTAGGGCACGGCCCTGCCCCCAATCCCTCCTACCTGGCTGTGATTGACAGCAGTGGAAGCCAATGGCTCCTGCTGCTGTCTCTGAGACAACCAGTAGACATACAGCTGGGACAGCAGCTTTGGGGGGGGGGGGTATGGGGGCTAGGCAGGAGCTGCATACTGAAGTTTTTACCTTAATGCCTTCAGCCTTTACAACTACTTTAAAATACAAACACAAAGCAGGTGGTTCAGCTGTGATTTTATATACAGTTCAGATGTCCAAAGTTGCATGACAGTGTGGTTTGATCCGATTGCCAAATTAGATTTTCCTTCCTCATTTTTTATTTAAAGATGGTCACGGGTACAATAAAAAGACAACTCAGAACAGTCAATGTGAAGGTACAACCAATACTTTGTACTGTATTATGAAAGGTCTAAACAAAGTATTTAAGGCAATAAAAAATACAAAACATTACCTACATGTATGAAACCTCTCAAGCTGCAAGCTGTTCGTGGAGGAGGTATCCCTACATTACCAGGGAAATCCATCACGTCATAGAGGGAAGGCTAAAATGGGTTAGAGAATGCCACCCTGTACACACCATATTTTCATCTATTTATTTTAAAAGAATTAGAAAAGAAGTAGAAGAAGAAAGAGTGAAAGGGGAAGAAAAAAAGAAAGTGAAGCCATCTGGTCCTGTGTTCCTCTTGACTTATTCCTCAAAGCCGAGGTCAGATCTTCCATTTGCTTGTCCTTCACTCTTGCCAACCACTGGGCTACCATTGGGGCAAACTGTTGCTTCCACAGAGGTGGAATGCAAGCCCGTGCAGCATTAAGGAGGTGTTTGAGAAGGAATTTGTGGTAACATTTCCTTGGCAATGGGATGAGGTTAAGCAGGACCACAGCTGGGTTATCTTGTAATGAAATGTCTGAACTTATGTATGAGCTTAAGCACGGAGTGCCAGAAAGTTTCAAGCGTAGGACACTCCCAAAAAATATGTAGAATGGTACCCATATGGAGGCCACAACGCCAGCAACGATCCATCTGAAGAGGAAATATCTTTGCCAGAACTGATGGGGTTCTATACCAACGCGTCATAATTTTGTACCTGGTTTCCTGGTACCTACTGCATAGTGAGGATTTCTGCACAAAAAAAAGTATTCTCTCCTTTTGGGGTTCAGTAAAGGTAACTTGCAAGTCTCTCTACCATTTTGCCAAGAACAGAGGGTCTTCAGTGGCATGGAGATCACGGGTCCTCTCCCAGACAAAGCTCCTCTAAAGAGTGGAGCCTACGAGCAAAGAGAGCTGGGCTAGGCAACGATCTTAGGAAGTGCGATAACTAAAAAGTCTTCCAGTGATAACGTTTAAGAAGGGCGCGTCCAGAGAGCAATGTCTCTGAAGCTATCCAACCGGACGATCGGATCGGTGAGACTTGGTACAAACCCAGGGTGCCCCTTAAGCAGAGTCATTGGGGAAGGGAAACTGCTTAGTGAAGATAGTCAGGAAACTGTCCAGTACTGTTAAAGCGGAGCCAATCAACAGATGAGTAGTTAAGTGTGTAACATGGGTTTTCCCTGCCCAGGGCAGACCAAGAAGCGGAGCCTGGGCTTCCCCTTGTTCCAGCGATACCCAGAGTTTCAAGGCACAGTGTCAGCACCAGTCCACGACCCTGGTCATATGCACTGCAGTATAATATAGGACCGGGTCCAGGAAACCTACTCCACCCTTTAGCTTAGGTCGTAATAGTAACGCTCTACCAAGGAGTGGATGTTTACCTCGCCAAATGAATTGCCAGTGCCTGGGGCCAGAGAGTCACACTTTTTAAGGTCAGCGTTGACAGGAAAGGTTGGCAGTTTAGGGGGAGAATGTAATTTAGGTTCGCAGGAATTTTTGTTCCCAGATATTGAATCGAGCGGGCAGCCCATTTGAATGGAAAATAAGGGTGTAAGCTCGCTCTGGTATCATCTGTTAAGGAGATATTTAAAGGGGTTGTTAAGGTTTGTTTTTTTATTTTCTAAATAGGTTCCTTTAAGCTAGTGCATTGTTGGTTCACTTACCTTTTCCTTTGATTTCCCTTATAAATGTTTTTTTTCTTTGGTCTGAATTTCTTACTTCCTGTTTCTCCTCAGTAAGCTTGCCCGTGTTCTGGTTGGGGGTTAGTCAGTAAGAACAGCTTACTGAGGAGGAACAGGAAGTGAGAAATTCAGACAAAGAAAAAAAACATTTAGAAGGGAAATCGAAGGAAAAGGTTAGTGAACCAACAATGCACCAGGTTAAAAGAAACATATTTAGAAAAAAAAAAAAAAAACCTTTACAACCCCTTTAAGGCCTCTGATTTTTGTAAGTTAACCTTGAACTTAGAAAAGCTACTATAGCGTTTCAACTCCTGTAACTAGGAGGGTAAGGAGGTAAGAGGCTCAGTGATATAAAATAAGAGGTTGTCAGCGTACGCCACCACCTTTTGTTGGTAGTTGCTGGCATTAATGCCTCAGATAGATGGGTTACCCCTAATACAGGGCTCGACAAAATCCGGGCGCCATGTCGCAATTGCGACAAGAAATTGTGACCTGGTGCCCGCGCCAGCCGGTAATTGAGGCTGCAAGTTTGTGGCCTACAAGGCAGCGGCCTCAATTACCGGCCGTCGCGGGCCCGCCGATTGCGGCGATCACGCGGTGGTGGGGGCGCACAGAGGCACAGTGTGCCTCTGTGCGTGGTGGTGGCCACGTGGTGGCCGTTGGCATTACAAGTAAAACAGCATGTGTAATGTGTAATTTTTCACTGCCATCTCCTTCCCTCTAATTAGAACCCCCAAACATTATATATATTTTTTATTCTAACACTCTAGAGAATAAAATGGCGATCATTGCAATACTTTCTGTCACGCCGTATTTGCACAGCGGCCTTACAAGCGCACTTTTTTTGGGAAAAAATACACTTTTTTTTATAAAAAAATAAGACAACAGTAAAGTTATCCCAATTTTTTTTTATATTGTGAAAGATAATGTTACGCTGAGTAAATTGATACCCAACATGTCACGCTTCAAAATTGCGTCCGCTCGTGGAATGCCGACAAACTTTTACCCTTTAAAATCTCCATAGGCGACGTTTAAAAAATTCTACAGTTGCATATTTTTGAGTTACAGAGGATGTTCTAGAGATAGAATTATTGCTCCCGGCTAACGATCGCGGCGATACCTCACATTGTTGTTGGAAATACCGTTTACATATGCGGGCGTCTACTCACGTATGTGTTCATTTTCTGCGCGCAAGCTCGTCGGGACGGGCCCGCGTTTTCTGGCTCCTAACTTGTTTTAGCTGGCTCCTAGATTCCAAGCAAATTTGTCAAACCCTGCCCTAATATGTTGTAAAAAAAAAGGTTCCAGAGTAGGGGGGCAGGGTGACAACCCTATCTGTCCATCAGATTTTGGAGAGCTGAATCGTAGCCATTTACCTGTAGCTGTGGCAGTTGGGATTCTTATAAAGGCTGAAATCCATGACAGGAGTGGTCTGGCCATTCCAGCACAATTTGAGTGCCTCTTGAAGAAAGGCCCAGTCTACCCTTCTTGGCATCTGTGGACAGAGTAAAAGGGAATATAGGAGCATTCTGCTGTGTCTAGGATGTGTATGATGTGTCCGAATAGTGTTGTCCCTAGCCTCCCTATTTTGAATTAAAACAATTAAGGTTTGTAATAAAACATTCATCCTAGAAGCCAGGATTTTGGGGAATAGCTTCAGTATCACAGTTTAGAAGGGAAATAGGCCTATAGCTGGCATATAGTAACGGGTCCCTTACCCGTTTAGGGATCACTGAAATAGATGCACGTTGCATGTCCGCCGGAAATATCCGTGTCCGTCTAAGACAGCGTTAAACGCTATGATAAAGTGAGGGACCAAGGAATCCTGGTACTGTTTATAGTAGGGGTTGTCCCGATACCACTTTTTAGGACTGAGTACAAGTACCATACTTTTTTTAAATGTGTCCCCAAATGCATTCATGTCCCCAAACATATGCAGCCATGTGCCCCACATATTTGCAGCCATGTCCCCCACATATTCCAGCCATGTCCCCCCACATGCAGCCATGTCCCCCCATATCCAGCAATGTCCCCCGTATAACCAGCCATGTCCCCCGTATAACCAGCCATGTCCCCCGTATAACCAGCCATGTCCCCCGTATATCCAGCCATGTCCCCCGTATATCTAGCCATGTCCCCCGTATAACCAGCCATGTCCCCCTTATAACCAGCCATGTCCCCCTTATAACCAGCCATGTCCCCCTTATATCCAGCCATGTCCCCGTATAACCAGCCATGTCCCCTGTATATCCAGCCATGTCCCCCGTATAACCAGCCATGTCCCCCGTATAACCAGCCATGTCCCCCGTATATCCAGCCATGTCCCCCGTATAACCAGCCATGTCCCCCGTATATCCAGCCATGTCCCCTGTATACCCAGCCATGTCCCCTGTACCTACTGTTAATCACCGCGGCGCGGGGAACATTACAGTCAGCGTTCGTTTGAACAGCTGTTTTCCCCATCGCGCATAGACACTCCCCCTTGCTCGCGATTGGACAGATCCGTCCAAGGGGGAGTGTCTATGCGCGGCGGAGAAAACAGCTATTCAAACGAAAGCTGTCTGTAATGTTCCCCCGCACCGCGGTGATTAATGTGGCAGCGGCGGCGGGGGGGGAGGGAAGTATTCTATTTTAGTATTGGCGGTATTAGCGGGAGTACGAGTACTCCCGCTAATACTCTGTTTCGGTCCCGATACCGATACTGGTATCGGGACAACCCTAGTTTATAGTAAGGGAGGGTAAATCTGTCGAGACTGGGAGCTTTACCAGACTCAGTGGTACAGTGGGTACGGAAAGTATTCAGACCCCCTTAAATTTTTCACTCTTTCTTATATTGCAGCCATTTGCTAAAATCATTTAAGTTATTTTTTTCCTCATTAATGTACACACAGCACCCCATATTGACAGAAAAACACAGAATTTTTGCAGATTTATTAAAAAAGAAAAACTGAAATATTACGTGGTCCTAAGTATTCAGACCCTTTGCTCAGTATTTAGTAGAAGCACCCTTTTGATCCAATACAGCCATGAGTCTTTTGGGAAAGATGCAACAAGTTTTTCACACCTGGATTGGGGATCCTCTACCCATTCCGCCTGTTCCAGTTCGGTCAGTTGGATGTAAACCGTTGTGGACAGTACAGCCATTTTGAGGTCTCTCCAAGAGTGCTCAATGGTTTTAGTCAGGGCTCTGGCTGACCTTACAAGAACAGCACGAGTTGTTGTGAACCCACTCCTTTGTTATTTTAGCTGTGTACTTAGGGTCATTGTCTTGTTGGAAGGTAAACCTTCGGCCCAGTCTGAGGTCCTGAGCACTCTGGAGAAGGTTTTCTTGCAGGATATCCCTGTACTTGGCCGCATTCATCTTTCCCTTGATTGCAACCAGTCGTTCTGTCCCTGCAGCTGAAAAACACCCCCACAGCATGATGCTGCCACCACCATGCTTCACTGTTGGGACTGTATTGGACAGGTGATGAGCAGTGCCTGCTTTTCTCCACACATACCGCTTAGAATTAAAGCCAAAATGTTCTATTTTGGTCTCATCGGACCAGAGAATCTTATTTCTCACCATCTTGGAGTCCTTCAGGTGTTTTTTTTAGCAAACTCCATGCGGCCTTTCATGTGTCTTGCCCTGAGGGTTGACTTTCTACAACTTTCTCTCTGTGGTGACTAATCAAGGAGGTGTGATTACTGTGTGTCAGCACCAATCCAGTTTCATTTTACAATCCATCACTGCCCTCTATTGGCTCTCTGGCTCTGTACATCAGAGAACCAGGAAACAACAGCAAAAACGAAACTAAACTGCAGGCACATTATATGATTGGTTTTTATCTATTTTGAATCATTTTTAAAGGGAATCAGTTTACAGGGTATAGAGACATAATAGTTAACAGTCATTTCAGCTTAAATGTTTTCCTTTAGTGACCCTTTAACTCTTTATAGCACAAGGGAGGCCCTCGCTGTTCAGCGGACCAAGGCATGCCATCATATCACTGAAACTTCAAATATAAAACCCCCTGCAGGGGGAAGGGTGGAATGAGCACTGTTCTAGTGCATAGAGGTTGAACGACCAGCCCCAAAATTTTAGGGGTATCTGGCCACTGGACCTGTCCCAAGGTAGAGCCACGACTCCTGAGTGTAGCTGTAAAGTACACAATCCAACCCTAAGGCCTCGTACACACGACCGAACATGTCCGCTGAAACTGGTCCGTCGGACCAGTTCCCGCGGACATGTTCGGTCGTGTGTAGGGCCGACCGGACAATTTTCCGGCGGATCGGACATGTTTCCAGTGGACAACTGTTTGGAACCATGTCCGCCGGTCAGTATGACTCATCGGACATGTGCGCTGGCCCGAGAACCCGCGCATGACGTCGAATTGATTCGACGCATGCGTGGAAGCTTTGAACTTCCGCGTCAGAGAACGTCGGTGTCGTATACGTCACCGCGTTCTCTGTCCGTGGGGATTTTGGTTTGATGGTGTGTACAACCATCAGACCAAAATCCGGCAGCGTACATGTCCGATGAAAACGGTTCGGCGGACAGATCCGGTCGTCTGTACGCGGCCTTAATGCTTAAGGTACATAACTAGGGAAGCAGCAGACAGAAATATGTAATATCAATGGCCATAAAATGCAGTGTAATAAATGAAGTGAAAGTAAATAAGGGGAACCATATTAACTCTTTATAGCGTAAGAAAAAAAGCAGAGCTCTGTTTGGACTGAGTCTGCAGTGGAAAGTTCATCTGGTCGCCTCTTTATTTGTGAAAGGCCTCCCCAATCACGGCGATGGTAAAGGGCATTTTGTGGTCTGTCTGGGGGGACCTGGCACCGGGGATCTCCAGAGACGAGCACTATAAGCCAGTTAGGTATTGGAGTCGGATCTATCTCACCAAAGATAAACAAGTCCAGTAGTTTCGAAGGACTCCCACCCTCCAAGCCTGCTGTAGTATGTCCTCCTTGAGGATAAAAGAGTAAAGCAGCAAAGGACATCCCTGGGTCTGTCTGATGAATCTGATCTTGGGCCCAGGGTTCTGTGAACTCTGTCAATGACAACCTCAGAGTCTGGTAGGGGGTCCAGCTAGCGATTAAAAATATTGGCCACTGTCAAGCGCAGTTCTGATTGTGGGACAGATTCAGGGAGTAAGTGAACTTGGTCATTGAGATCAGAGTTAGAAGATTACAAGGTTTGCACAGACTGAGACATTGTACCTTGTTTCTGCACCACTGCGGCAACCTGGGTGTCTAGTCCAGACACTTCCTGTTTGAGAGTCTGTGTCTTGTGGGTGATAGGGAGACCAGGGGACCGAGGTGGGCTACCGAGGGTACTCACTGTGGCCTGGGGTAGAGGCATCAGTCCTTGCTCTGCAGTGTGCTCTGAGCTGAAGCACAGAGCGCTGGGTGGTGTGGGAGCCGGTGAAGAGGCAGTGTGTTCCAAGCTGAGCAGTTCCTCATCCATGTCTGCAGAGACCATCAGCGATCTGGGTAAGCAGGGATAAAGATCACTGAGGGGTGAGAAAGGCGGCATTGTGTGGTTTGGCCGCCATTGCAGGAGATTATGCACTGTGGATTCCCCTGATGCGGCCGCAGAAGGCATTCCAGGGTATAGGCTGAGGCAGCGGGATGTCGGTCTAGCTTTCTGGACATCCAAGGGACCTGTTGGGCGCTGGTAATGTGGGGTAAGTTAGCGGTGGTTAGCTGCAGGGAACCCGCTGGTCGGGAGCTCTGTTAAGATGCGTCCTCATGCCGCCATGCTGAGACCACGCCCCCAGATTTTTCTTTTTAATGTTTGTCAGGTAGACAGAGCTGTCACTGGCATTACTTTTAGGAAATCATATTAATTGACTGTACAAACTGAGATGACTGGTATGACTGGATAGGACTTTAGTTACATAGTTAGTCAGGTTGAAAAAAGACACAAGTCCATCCAGTTCAACCACAAAAAAACAAAATAAAAAAACACAGTAAAATCCTATACACCCAACATCATACCCACAGTTGATCCAGAGGAAGGCAAAAAACCCCAGCGGAGCATGATCCAATTTGCTACAGCAGGGGAAAAAATTCCTTCCTGATCCCCCGAGAGGCAATCGGATTTACCCTGGATCAACTTTACCTACAAATCTTAGTACTCAGTTATATTCTGTACATTTAGGAAAGAATCCAGACCTTTCTTAAAGCAATCTACTGAGCTGGCCAGAACCACCTCTGGAGGGAGTCTGTTCCACATTTTCACAGCTCTTACTGTGAAAAAACCTTTCCGTATTTGGAGGTGAAATCTCTTTTCCTCTAGACGTAAAGAGTGCCCCCTTGTCCTCAGTGATGACCGTAAAGTGAATAACTCAACACCAAGTTCACTGTATGGACCTCTTATATATTTGTACATGTTGATCATATCCCCCCTTATTCTCCTCTTCTCAAGAGTGAATAAATTTAGTTCCTCTAATCTTTCCTCATAGCTGAGCTCCTCCATGCCTCTTATCAGTTTGGTTGCCCTTCTCTGCACTTTCTCCAGTTCTCCGATGTCCTTTTTGAGAACTGGTGCCCAGAACTGAACTGCATATTCCAGATGAGGTCTTACTAATGATTTGTACAGGGGCAAAATTATATCTCTGTCTCTGGAGTCCATACCTCTCTTAATACAAGAAAGGAGTTTGCTCGCTTTGGAAACCGCAGCTTGGCATTGCATGCCATTATTGAGCTTATGATCAACTAAAACCCCCAGATCCTTCTCCACTACAGATCCCCCCAGTTGTACTCCCCCTAGTATGTATGATGCATGCATATTCTTAGCCCCCAAGTGCATAACTTTACATTTATCTACATTAAACCTCATCTGCCACTTAGTCGCCCAATCAGACAGAGCATTGAGGTCGGCTTGTAAATTGGAGACATCCTGTAAGGACGTTATTCCACTGCATAGCTTGGTGTCATCTGCAAAGACAGAAATGTTACTTTTGATCTCAGACCCAATATCATTTATAAATATATTGAAATGATATATATAAGGAAGATAACAATACACATATGGGCCCAGATTCTGAAAGGACTTACAACGGCGCAGCGCCATGTACGCCGTCGTAAGTCCTAATCCGACCCGTCGTATCTATGCGCCTGATTCTTAGAATCAGTTACGTATAGATTATCCATTAGATCCGACAGGCGTAAGTCTCTTACGCCGTCGGATCTTAACTGCATTTTTTTGTTGACCGCTAGGTGGCGCTTCCGTCGAATTCCTCATCGAGTATGCAAATTAGCTAGATACGCAAATTCCCGAACGTACGCGCGGCCGACGCAGTAAAGTTACGACGTTTACGTTAGGCTTTTTCCGGCGTATAGTTGCCCCTGCTATATGAGGCATAAGTGCGGCGTACCAATGTTAACCACTTCCATACAGGGCTGTTATACACACCTCCATACCAGGCCTATTCTGGCACTTCTCTCCTACATGTACAAATCATAATTTTTTTGCTAGAAAATTACGCAGTACCCCCAAACATTATATATGTTTTTTTATCAGACACCCTAGGGAATAAAACGACGGTCATTTCAACGTTTTATCTTGTACGGTATTTGCGCAATTATTTTTCAAACGCCTTTTTTGGGGAAAAAAATTGTTTCATGAATTAAAAAAATAACAAAACAGTAAAGGTAGCCCAATTTTTTTGTAAAATATGAAAGATTAGGTTACACCGAGTAAATAGATACCTAACATGTCACGCTTTAAAATTGCGCACACTCATGGAATGGCGCCAAACTTCGGTACTTAAAAATCTCCATAGGCAACGCTTTGAATTTTTTTACTGGTTACCAGTTTAGATTTACAGAGGAGATCTAGTGCTAGAATTGTTGCTGCCACTCTAACGCACGCGGCGATACCTCACATATGTGGTTTAAATGGCGTTTACATATGTCGGCGGGACTTGCGTGTGCGTTCGCTTCTGCGCGTGAGCTACCGTGGACAGGGGCGTTTTAATTTTTTTTTATTATTATTATTTAGTTATTTTACATATTTATTTATTTTTTTACACTTTTTTTATTTATTTTTAATTTTTTTATTACTTTTATTCCTATTACAGGGAATGTAAACATCCCTTGTAATAGGAATGTGTGTGACAGGTCCTCTTTATGGAGAGATACGGGGTCAATAAGACCCCACATCTCTCCTCCAGGCTGGAAACCATGAGATCGGTGAAAAAAATTCACTGATCTCATGAATAATGTGGCTTACAGCCGCAATCGCGGCTTTGTTTACTTACGGGGACACGGGCGTGAGGTCATCACATCGCGCCCGGGTCCTCCGACGGTCATAGAGATGACTGGTGACCATCTGGTCACCAGTCATCTCTATACTTCCTGCCAGCGCCGGACGATTCTTTCTCCGGGCCCCCGATGGCACGGGAGAGCCCAGAGAAGCACCGGATGGCGGCGGGAGGGGGGGAAAGCAAAGCGCCCTGAAACAGTCCCTGCTGTCTCTCCAGTGTGAAAGCCCTCGGGGCTTTCACACTGGAGCGGTGCGCTAGCAGGACGGCAAAAAGTACTTCTAGCAGCATCTTTGGAGCAGTGAAGGAGCGATGTGTTTACCGCTCCTGCCCATTAAAATCAATGGGCACCACTGCTATACCACTGGCAAAGCGCCTCTGCAGAGGTGATTTGCGGTGGTTTTAACCCTTTCTCGGCTGCTAGGGGGGTGGGAGTAAAATTGCCCCGCTAGCGGCCGAATAGCGCTGCGAAATTGATGGTAAAGCGCCGCTAAAAATAGCGGCACTTTACTGCATACGCACCCATCGTCCCAGTGTGAAAGGGGCCTTAGTAGCAGCCTTTTCTTATATTTTGCTAAATGCAAGCGTCTACTGTACCATAGCAAAAAAAAAAAAAAAAAATGCTTTCACTTCAGCATTTAATTACGGAAAAAGCTTTGTGTGACAACCCAGTTCTAGCTGGATTTTCTGTGTATGAGAGATTTAGGATTAATTGCCAAAGAGAAAAAACAGTCGGCTAACAAACCAGTTTTTTCGAGAAAACTCCTGCTGGGAGAAAAGGATCTAGGCTGCATATGAGATATGTAATAGTTCATTAAGTCCTTTGGAAAACGACAGGAGTTATAAACAACAAAGCCTGTGCATTTTGCGGTGCACTGCATGCACCCAGGTTTGGACACATACATATACCATGTGGTGCCTCTTTCCATGGTTGCTTAAAGGCTAACTTCACTTTGTGACTGCGGCTTGGGCTCCTCCCACCCATGTCATGACTTTGTTCCCTACATTTCCAGCAGCTCTCTCCCTCCACCCTCCAGTGGTTCGAGACATCCACTGGACCCCTCCTAAACACCCCCATCCCCTCCTTGGGTCCCGCTGTATCAGATCCCCTGCAGTCAGACACCAAAAAGTCACTTTACCGGTCTGGGGATTTGAAATCCCCATGGCTTTTTCTCCTCTCCTGACAATATGGGCTGGAAGGCTTCCGATTGCGTGACAGCGCTGACCAATTAGAATCCCTGTCATCCATACTGTCAGCATAGAAGGAGATGGCTCAAACCCCTGGAGGCTGGGGAGAGAGACCCGCTGGTGACTGGGGTACAAAGTAATGGGAGAGGCAGAAGGAGCTGCAGTCGAAGATGTCCATAAATGGATGGGAGCCAGAGCTGGTGGATCCAGTCATGCAGGGAGGTTTCCCGCACCGCTTCTGTGTGAACTTTACCAAGACAAGCCTGGGTTTATACAAGAGCAAAGCGGAAAACCACATGCGATTTGGACAGGAATCGCACCACATTCCTGTTCAAATCGCATGCATTTTTTTGCAGTGCAATTTGCACCCATTCATTTTGTATTGACACAAAATCGCACTGCAAAGTATCGGTTTTCGGTATCAGGAGCATTTTCACAAGTACGAGCACTGACTTCCTATTAGAGAGAGTGGCTGTGTTCCTTCTCCATGGTTCCACTGTATGTAGGAGTGTAGCCACCCCCCTCTTGCTCACTCCCCAGATGGACTAGGGACTATTGGAGAATATGCATATTGTTTACTATCAGTTTAAGTCCTGTTACCAAGCGTTGTATTCTCTTGTCATAGTTTGTAAAGTCTACATTTCTTTCTTTAATAAAAATATTTAATTAGACAAACTAAGGCGTTATGTACACTTTTATATACAGTGGGGCAAACAAGTATTTAGTCAGCCATCAATTGTGCAAGTTCTCCCACTTTAAAGGATGAGAGAGGCCTATAATTGTCATCATAGGTATACCTCAACCATGAGAAACAAATCCAGACAATTTGGAAAGAATTTATTTGCAAATTATGGTGGAAAATAAGTATTTGGTTAATATCAAAAGTTCATCTCAATACTTTGTTATCTATCCTTTGTTGGCAATGACAGAGGTCAAACGTTTTCTGTAAGTCTTCACAAGGTTGTCACACATTGTTGCTGGTATGTTGGCCCATTCCTCCATGCAGATCTTCTCTAGAGCAGTGATGTTTTGGGGCTGTCGCTGGGCAACACGGACTTTCAACTCCCTCCAAAGGTTTTCTATGGGGTTGAGATCTGGAGACTGGCTAGGCCACTCCAGGACCTTGAAATGCTTCTTACGAAGCCACTCCTTCGTTGCCCAGGCAATGTGTTTGGGATCATTGTCATGCTGAAAGACCCAGCCACATTTCATCTTCAATCCCCTTGCTGATGGGAGGAGGTTTACACTCAAAATCTCACGATACATGGCCCCATTCATTCTTTCATGTAGACGGTACAGTCACCCTGTTCCCTTTGCAGAGAAACAGAACCAAAGCATGATGTTGCCACCCCCATGCTTCACAGTAGGTATGGTGTTCTTTGATTGCAACTCAGCATTCTCTCTCCTCCAAACAGGAGTTGTGTTTCTACCAAACAGTTCTACTTTGGTTTTATCTGACCATATGACATTCTCCCAATCCTCTTCTGGATCATCCAAATGCTCTCTAGCAAACCTCAGACGGGCCCGGACATGTACTGGCTTAAGCAGGGGGACACGTCTGGCACTGCAGGATCTGAGTCCCTGGCGGCGTAGTGTGTTACTGATGGTAGCCTTTGTTACATTGGTCCCAGCTCTCTGCAGGTCATTCACTAGTTCCCCCCGTGTGGTTCTTGGATTTTTGCTCACCGTTCTTGTGATCATTTTGACCCCACGGGGTGAGATCTTGCGTGGAGCCCCAGATCGAGGGAGATATTATCAGTGGCCTTGTATGTCTTCCATTTTCTAATTATTGCTCCCACATTTGATTTTTTCACACCAAGCTGCTTGCCTATTGCAGATTCAGTCTTCCCAGCCTGGTGCAGGTCTACAATTTTGTTTCTGGTGTCTTTCGACAGCTCTTTGGTCTTCACCGTAGTGGAATTTGGAGTGTGACTGTTTGAGGTTGTGGACAGTTGTCTCTTATACTGATAATAAGTTCAAACAGGTGCTTTACCGTCAATTTTGCGGTGCTAAAACCACTGCAAAGCGCCTGTTGTATAGCCATGGTGCACATTGATTTCAATGGGCAGGAGCAGTGGAGGAGCGGTATACACACACCACTCCTTCGCCACTCCAAAGATGCTGCTAGCAGAACTTTTTTTATTGTCCTGCTAGTGCACCGCTCCAGTGTGAAAGCCCAGAGGGCTTTCACACTGGAGAGACAGCAGCGGCTGTTTTAGGTCGCTATGCAGGTGTCATTTTTAGCCAGTGTGAAAGGCGTTTAAGGGAACAACTAACCTCTAGCCACTATGTACCACATAGAGACAGCAACTCTCTTCCACAAGGGACATACCAATGTGGTAATTGTTCATGCTATCCATGGGTTAGAGAGGGCAAAGGCATAAGACTACCAAATGGCCAATGACATAGATAAAAAACATTCTCCGATTGTTCAACCAAAGGAGTTAGATATATATATATATATATATATATATATATATATATCTATCATGTTTTCTAGATGCGGTGTATTCTACATCGGGAAAACAAAGCGTGAGCTGAGACAAAGAATTGGAGACCATACATATTATTCAGATGGGGGGAAAATAGTTACACCTGTTACCAGATATATAGGGCTTTACCATAAGTACCACACTGAAATGGTCTCCTACTTTGTCCTTGAGGAAATCCCAATGAACCCCAGGGGGGGAAATTGGGACAAAACTATACTTCAACACGAAACGGTCTGGATAGAACATCTCAATGCAACTGCAGTAACTTGCGTTTATCTGGGTTTCATTTACAGGCGTTTCTCTTTTTAAACACTTCTAAATGCAAACGTGGCCAAACGGCGCTAAACACGGGATGTAAACACGGCAAAACGGACGTTTTAAACATGGGTTACTACCTGTCAAGTTACATTGTTCAGGAGAGGTTGTAAAAACGTCCCATGTACATGAAGTTTTGTACACACGGTACGATTGTTTGCAAACCAAGCGTCTGATTTTTGTCAAAAGGGCGTGTGCCAGGATCTTGTCTTGCATACTAACGTTACACAATTGTCGTGCCACAAACACTAACATAGTGATGTACTATGAGGAATTTCAGTTTTTGAACTCCACCCTTTGCGCCCCTTCTGCCTAATTTCGTGTTTGGTGAGCATTGATTCCGACCACGCGTTTGTACTTTTGGCTTTTGTGTGACGAATTTGTGTACTGGCCATACGAAAATCCGACGTGGAGCCGTTGTCCACTGAAAATTTACTAGCCTGCCATCCAACATTTGTTGGGCGAAAAGTGGAAAACAATTGTCTAAAGGAGCATACTAACGGTAAGAATTTAGCACAACAGTCTGTAAACCGACAATCCCCTTCCAAAAATCGAAACGTGTGTACGAGGCTTAAAAACGTAGCATCTGGAACACAGTAGCTAAAAGTATTTTTCAGTGGCTAGACATAATTTAAGCAGATTGAACAGGCCTCAAAGCTAGAGATGCAAGGATTGCATTATCCACCAATAAAAATTACAGCTTTGCAAATGACATTGACAAGACACAAAAAAAAATCCCAGTGGCAGGCCAATACATTCTTAGTTTGGATATGCCTCATATTTAAAATTCTTTTTCCTGCAAGAGAAAAGAGAATAGGGAAGAGAAGAGGGAGGCAGTGGCAGAGGTGGTAATGCTGGCACCAATCAAACCAATATAGTCACCAATCATAAGGGTCATTCCTCTGCCTGTGATGGTGCCTGTAGGCTGCCCATCCTGCTGTTATCAGCTTTAGCCTTCCAATGCTACTTACTGCTATGGCCAGCTATAGATGGGGCGGTGGACACGTTTATCTTTCACCTGTGGTGCTTGTATTGGTCCAGCAGCGCACCAACACCTTTGCAGCCATTGTGCTACATGCTTGGTGTTTGGTATGCTCCTGTACCTTTAAAGAGAGGTGGCTCCCCTTCAGTCCACCTGCCCTTATCTATCCATCAGATTGCATGTGCCTCCATTGTGGGGACACTCATTGCTTAGTGTTAGGACCACAGATTACAGGGTGCCTTGGCGCGGCTCTCACGCATGCGTTTGCAAATGCGTGCAGACAAAACCCCTGTTTTTAATGCATAATGTTAGACAGGTTAATTGGCTGTTCTGTGAGCTGGTCGGTAAGTAGGCTTGGTTTTTCCCTAGGCATTCCCCAGGTTTTGTTGTTATCTGCCCATCATGGTATACATGAGGAAGAATCTGCAGCAGAGAATTGCGGTTACCTTTGGAAAATGCTTCAAGCAGTCAAAGCACTTCCTTAAACCTCATCTCGACTCCAAGCAATTCCTTGAGGCTTTGGGGCTGGAGTCCTCAGTGTCACTGGCTTTCTGAAAAGTGGGACAGTTTACACACAAGTATCGATTTGATACTTTATGGTACCTGCCATTTAGGAGATCGTAATTGAATGGGTCACATGTTTGGTTTTAAGTAAAATATATACATATAAACTTTAGAAAGCACCCAATGCTTTTACAGGTCTCTGTATGTCTTCTGTAGTATGTACTTACAAAACATTGGTAACAATTTGCATAGTGGCAAACAAACCATATGCTGCATAATTACAATGCTACAATCCATAAACATAAAAGGATAAAAACATTGCAGAATACAACCAGATGAATATTGTAGAATAAGTGTTGCTTGCTATATAACAGTGGTCTCCAAACTGTGGCCCTTTGCTTGCTTTTATCCGACCATTGTGGCAATAATCCCTCCACTGTCAGCAACAGTGGGGCATAGTTCTTGCCACTTACACAGACAATGGGGTACTATATCTCTCACCGTCACCAATGATGGGGCACGATTACTCCCATTGATATCAACGGGGTACCTTTACTCCCACTAATACCAATTGTTTACTCCCTCTGATTCCAGGACATTTTCTACACTCACTGGCCACAGTCCGGACCCCCTAAAGTTTGAGAGAAAGTAAACTGTATCTTTATTTTTTTAGATCTCTTTAGTTTGGAGACCCCTGTTATATACAACTGATGGCATATTAGATCATCATAGGATCTGATTTGCGCTTGTAAGAATACTTTGAACAATTCAAATTGTGTCCTGGGTTCTGTTTACATTGTTCACAAGGATCTCTGTGTACCTTGGTACTCTAGCTACACAATGAGGGCCATTCATTAAAGGGTCACTAAAGGAATTTTTTTTTTTAGCTAAATAGCTTCCTTTACCTTACTGCAGTCCTGGTTTCATGTCCTCATTGTTCGTTTTTGCTTTGATGTTGCTGTAATTCCTCTCTGTTCTAGACACATCCTGGTTGCCTGTTTCCTGATAACCACAGTACTGGGAGATTTCTCACGGTGGTCACTAATAAAAGAGGTGTGATTACTGTGTGTAAAACAAAACTGGATTGGTGCTGAGGAGTTTTAGACAAAGTATCACTGCTCTCTATTGGCTGACTGCCCTCTAGTGGCTCTCTGTACATCAGAGAACCAGCAAACAACAGCAAAAACGAAACTACACTGCAATCACATTATATGATTGTTTTTTTATCTATTTTTAATCATTTTTAAAAGGAATCAGTTAACTATTATGTCTCTATGCCCTGTAAACAGTCATTTCAGCTAAAAAAACTTTTTCCTTTAGTGACCCTTTAAGGAGAAGGCACTGCACCAGTTCATACATTAATCGGTGCACCGGAAAATTGGTAATTGAATGTGCGAACGTTGAAGCGCAAATAGCGATAATAATTACCCGCATATGTAAACTGTAACTGGCACTAGGGAAACTGCGGTTTTCTCATTGATAATCGTCCATGCCCAATACAATTGGTTAATTTAATCTAATTGGGTTTGTCTTGTTAGGCAGTTAGTAGATGTTCTCAGTTAATTAACTTGTTTGATGCTAATGTATTCCTATTACTTGTAATATATCTTTGAAATTATTTATTTTCTTTTTTTTACTCAAATCTTTCAATACATTACAAAGAACAGAGAAGTGTTTCTAAACCCAATAAATAAATATTTTCAGATCCTGATCTTTAAAAGGTGACCATACACTACAGTCAGTTAGATCTTAAATAAATTAGATTTAGTGCAAGAGCCTGTTTGATTTCCTATAATTTGAATTAATTGTTCAAGTACCGTATTTATCGGCGTATATCGCGCACTATTTTCCCCTTAAAATAAGGGGAAAATCGTGGGTGCGCGATATACGCCAATAGCCGCTTCCCGCGCTTAGTTTGAAATCCTGCGCCGACATATACCGAGTGCAGTACACTCGGGTACATTCGGCCATGCTCGGCTTCGCTCGTGCTCACGCATAAACGTCACAGAGCGTGAGCGCGAGCGACGCCGAGCCTTGCCGAATGTACCCGAGTGTACTGCACTCGGTATATGTCGGCGGAGGCGTTCGAACTGAGCGCGGGAAGCGGGGAAACGACGTGAGGCGCGCGCTGGAGAAGCCGGGAGGACACCATCAAGGCCGCAGACGGACGCCGGACCGGACGATGGACGCTGGGAAGACACCAAAACTGTAAGTAATAAAATCATATAACTTTTTTTTACAGGAATTTCGGGGGCAACATTAGGGGTGCGCGGTATATGCGGGAGCGCGTTATACCTCGATAAATACGGTATGTCTTCCTATTACCTATTTTGCCTAAATATTGAGTTGTACAGAGACTGGCCAATCAGATTTCATAGTGCATGACCATCTTAAGTGCAAAATTTGGAATGTAGATGTGCCATGATCCACTTGTATTTTCCAAACGATATTTCTTGGCAATTATGCAAGGCACATGAGAACACACCTTTTTTCAAGATATGCTAGAGTGACCAGGAATATTCAAACTATGGCCCTCCAGCTGTTGCGGAACTACACGTTCCATGAGGCATTGTAAAACTTTGACATTCACAGACATGATTAGGCAAAATGGGAAATGTAGTTCCTAAACAACTGGAGGGCCGAAATTTGAAGACCCCTGTGCTAGACCATTATTATGCCTCCAACTAGGCATGTGCAAAAGGGAAAAATAGATAAAAAAAAGATAAAGATAAAAAAAGATATGTCAAAACCGATCGTTAGTATGCAAAACCATCGGATAAAAACCTGTGCATGCTTAGAATCAAGTCGATGCATGCTTGGAAGCATTGAACTTCGTTTTTTTCAGCACGTCGTTGTGTTTTACGTCACCGCGTTCTGACACAATCGTTTTTTTAACTGATGGTGTGTACGCACGACGGACCATCAGTCAGCTTCATAGGTTAACCCAGGACAACGGTCCTTCAGAGCGTTGTTCTCTGGTTAACCTATCGTGTGTACAAGGCCTAAGGAGGTATGTAACATATAATAAAGCACACAGAGTATGGCAGTCAATATAGTATGTATGGTAGAAGGCAGGGCTCAAGTCCTGCGGGAACGTGTGGGAACACAGCAGGAACGCAGTTCCCTTTGCAGGACTAGAGCAGCCGAGAGCAGCCGAGCCGCCCGAGCCAATCCTTTACTAAGCGGCGATGCCCAGCTTGAGTCACTGTGAGGGGCAGGCGAACCTTAGTAATTCTTTATGTTACAGGTCGCTTCCTGTATATGGATTCATCGGGTAGTGTGCGGGTTTTCCGTCACTTCCTCGATGCCGCAATGTCTCCTGGGAGCTTTTGTCATTGTTCCCAGGAGACATTGTGGAGGCCTGCCGTGAGTTATTGCGGGATTTAGAAAGAACTTGCGGTTTAGTAATTATGCATATGAGCGTATCATTTTTTTTTTTTTTTTTTGGTGGGGGGAGTGGATCTTGGGTGGGAGTTCCCACACTTTTTTCCCCAGGACTTGACCCCTGGTACAAGGTACACTACAAAATCAGGACCAGTGCACCCTGTATGCCATACATTACATACTCTTGACCACTGAACACTAAGCTTTGTTTCCCCTCAGTAAATCTTCCTCCTCTTCCCCATGCAAAAGCACAAGAAGACAATGCAGAGAGGAGAACCACCAGAGAGGGGAGAAGGACAAGCAGAGGAAGAAGACGTGGCCAGAAGAGGGAGAAGAGCCAGACCTGCCTAAACCGGTTCCTGACCGGATCACGCTAATATACCGTGGCAGATTGGCTGCCCTGGGCGAAATCCCGTATGGGTACGTCCTTTCCTTTTTCGGCCACCAGAGGGCGCACAATCGCCGCTGGCCACGCGCACGAACGCCAACACAGGGATGTGTGTGTAAACCTCTCCTAGGTCACACCCATCCATACACAGTTAGAACACACTGAGGAAACACACAGTTAACCCCTTGAACGCCCTCTAGTGTTAACCCCCTCCTTGCCAGTGACATTTACACAGTAATCAGTGCATTTTTTATAGCACTGATCGCGGTATAAATGTCAATGGTCTCAAAAAAGTGTCAAACGTGTCCGATCTGTCCATTGCAATGTCTCAGTACCGCTAAAAAAATCGCAGATCACCGCCATTACTAGTAGAAAAATAAAAATAATAAAAATGCCATAAATCTTTCCTATAGTTTGTAGATGCTATAACTTTAACGCAAACCAATTAATATATGCTTAGTGCGATTTTTTTTTTACCAAAAATATGTAGAAGAATATATATTGGCCTAAACTGATTAAGAAGTTTGTTTTTTAAAAAGATTTTTGGGGATATTTATTATAGCAAAAAGTTTTTTTTTCTCTTTTTTTGTTTATAGCACAAAAAATAAAAACCGCAGAGGTGATCAAACACCACCAAAAGAAAGTTCTATTTGTGGGAACAAAGGACGCAAATTTCGTTTGGGTACAGTATTGCATGACTGCGCAATTGTCAGTTAAAGCAACACCTTGTTAAAGGGGGCTTCCAGATTCCGCAGACCCCAACAAGAAATGGTAGGGGTTGTCGGGAAGAGGCCCTTGTCCTCATCAACATGGGGACAAGGTGCTTTGGGCCTTCGAAGCACCCACCCCCCCTATGTTGAGGGCATGTGGCCTGGTATGGTCCAGGCCCCCGACCCCCTCTTTCCTGACATTCCGGGCTGCGTGCTCGGATAACTGTCTGGTATGGATCTTGGGGGACCTCCACGCTATTTTATGGGCATGGGGGGCTCCCCTTAAGATCTATACCAGACCGAAGGGCCTGGTATCATCTTAGGGGGGAACCTCACGCATATTTTTTTTTACATTTTGTGGTTCCCCTTCAAGATTCTTAGCAACTAAAGTCGCACTGCAAGTTGGATCATCTTAATCCAACTTGCGGTTTGACTTCTATTCAAATCAATGGGCTCCCATAGTGAACCACTGAATTTGATAAGAGACAGAGAAATGCGTCTGAAAGCTAGCGCGACTAAACGCGCATTGACGCCAATGCAAATCGCGGATAAAATTTAGTTTAACTGCGATTTTTTCCTGGCGTCGGTACTAGCTTTACAGCTAGTTTTTTTAAACGCCCATCGGCATGGGGGCCCGATTTCCAGCCTTAAAGTCAATCTCCAGGTAGACATAAGCATCATTTTTAGTGCATTTAAAAAAATGAGGCACGTTCTGTCTGCCTGTTCATCCCCCTGGCAGCCATCTTCTCTAACCAACTACATAGCCACACTCTCAACTATACCTGTTCCAATGTTTATCATTCTGGTGCTGTATGTTGTGCAGCATCCCAGGACACCAACAGTTGTAGGAAGGGCATCAATTTCCTGACCCACTGCATGTGTCCTTCCAATCCCCTGTACTCTCCACTGTATAAAACCTTTCAGCTCTCAGACCTCAGGACACAACAGTACGAAAGGGTTAAAACCCTTTACACGTAATAAACTGTCTGAAGAACACATATGGAATGCCAGTTGTTTTGAAACGGTTATGCAATACTTTTCAGAAACTTTATGTTCCTGTTATGATACAGAAACCTGCACATGTATTATGAACACATGAATTTGTTAGGGTGCATTCACACCACGATTTTATCATCCTACTTGTTCTCACGATTTTAGGTTTGAAATCGTACAAATCTGTATGGCAAAACGTATCCATTCACTTCCATTCATTAATGTAGGTCCCCAAGTGCATCCGATTTGATCCGCATCAGATTTGATACGATTTAAAATCGCATCAAAAATCGTGTTTGACCACGATTTTTGGTCCTGATTTGAAATCGTATTAAAATCGTGTCCGATTTTCGCATTAAAATCATGTCCGATTTTCGTATTAAAATCGTGTCCGATTTTCGTATTAAAATCGTGTCCGATTTTTTTTATATTGTGGTCAATATAAATCGTAATAAATCTGATAACTGATCTGATTACATACGATTTTGTCATATACGATTCCATCCGATTTAACGGTCCGATTATCGGATGTAAAAATCGTGATGTGAACCTAGCCTTAATAAAAACACTCCATTCCTATTCTGCCTCCCAGACTACAGTACACAACAGTAAGGAAGTGTTAAAACGTGTCAGTTTTTGTTTGCTTTCAACGCTGGCCATACATTATACAATTTTCTAGTACAATTTTCTGTTAGATTAACTAAAACGAAACTAAATTAACTAAAACTAAAAATTCCTAAAACCATATAATATGAGGTCAAATCTAAACACTTTCAATTTGTATGCAATCAGGCAGGCCCTTGCGCTACACAGTTGAAGGTAAATCTAATGGAAATTGAACAAGAACACTGTATAATGCATAGCCAGCTTTAGGCTACATTTGCACAGGCGATTTGGCCTGATGCAAATAACAGCAGCTGCAAACTGTTGATTCTTGCAGCTGTTCTTGTCACCTGTGAGCGTCTCTGTGGCTGCTGAGCCCATACACTTTAATGACAGAATGACGACGGCTACAGCTTACCAATTGCTGTTTGCAAAGCCTGTGATCACACTGTGTGTGTGTCCAGTAGTGATCACCACAGATAGTCGCTGGCTTGTGCAAATATCCATGGATAGCTGCAGCCATTGCCGACCCGTCATTGAAGTGTATAGACTCGGTGGCCACAACAGCTAGCTGCTCACAGATGGCAAAAGCAGCTGCAGGAATCAGCAGATTCTTGTCGCCGTCATTTGCGCCAGGCCGAAACGCCTGTATGAATGTAGCCTTAGTCCAGCTGGGGAGATTTACCTTCACGATCTACACCACAGGCCCAACAGGAAGGAAAATAAAAAATCAACAAGGGGGTTACAGGGGAAGATAAACAACAGGATTGCTTCCCTGCATGATAGCCACAGTGCCTGCAGTACAGCGCTGGCTGTAGTATCCACTGTATACAAAGGAGTGAACTATATAGTATACAGGACAGGTCTTTATCTAGCCCTTGATTCACTATTCCTCTCACTGTCAACAAGGTTGAGGCACCATTCATTCCACTGACACCAACGAGAGGTGCTGTTTCTTCTGCTGAAACCAACAATGGGGCACTATTCTGAACTTCTTCCCAATTACATCAACGATGGGGCACAATTTTATTACTCCTACTGACCACCCAGCCTAAGGAATTTACTTCCACTGATGCTGGAGCATTTTCTACTTCCCGCCAGCCACAGTCCACCCCCCCAGTAAACTGGCCCTTTGTTTAGAAAGTTTGGAGACCCCTGATCTACAATATCTATATCAAGCTTCTTCCAGGCAGAATTAGAAAATGGCAAAGGTGGAGTATGTGTGGCAGCAGATTTGTCATAATCGTACACACGATCGGATTTTCCGACAACAATTGTGTGATGGCAGGGTTTTGTCGGATAATCCGATCATGTGTACGATCCATAAGACAATTGTTGTTGGAATTTCGGACAACAAATGTTTTATCGCATGCTTTCAAATTTTTCAACAACAAATGTGTCTTGTCACAGGGTTCGACAAATTCCGGGTGCCAAGTCGCCGTTGCGCCTAGAATTATCGACCTGGCGCCCGGGGCAGCAGAGCTGGGGTATCCTGTGCGCGTCAGCCGCCCGCGATCGCGCGATCTTGTAGTGCCGCGGTGGCCGCTAATTGAGGCCGCGGCTTTGCGGCCTATGCTTCCTAGGGGACTGGAGCGAGGCGAGCTGCCGGGATGGATGAGAGAGCATACAGTCATGGAGCCGCCGCTGCCGCCATCAGCTGTGCGGGGTTGGGATGATTTCAGCCGAGAGCACAGCTAGGCCACTTCTCGCCCTGGGGATTGGGGAATTTCTCTGAGGGGGCAGGGCCACCTACGTCACTGCCACGGGGGAGACACTGAGTAAAGGAGCTGCCTGGAGGCTGCAGAGTGCGGTCACGTGATCACACAAAGAGCGCGAACAGCGGGTTATGGTAAGTCAGAGAATGAAACAGCCAGCATAATACAACCTGGTTCACCTGAGCCCAGGTTGTACTGGAAATGACCCAAACTGTGAGAAAATTAATTTAGAAAGCAGAACAGCAAGCTCATCTGTCCCTCCTTTCTGTGTTCTTTTGCTTTTTTCACCATTTTGACAATTCAATTTTGACATTTTTGACATTTCACAATGCTGTTTGGCATTACAAGTAAAACAGTTCTACCAGTTCTAATGTGTTTTTTCACTGTTTTCACTGCCATCTCCTTCCCTCTAATTAGAACCCCCAAACATTATATATATTTTTTTCTAAAACCCTAGAGAATAAAATGGTGGTCATTGCAATACTTTGTCACACCGTATTTGCGCAGCGGTCTTACAAGCCCACTTTTTTGGGGAAAAAATACACTTTTTAATTAAAAATGAGACAACAGTAAAGTTAGCCCAATTTTTTTTTATATTGTGAAAGATAATGTTACGCCGAGTAAATTGATACCCAACATGTCACGCTTCAAAATTGCGTCCGCTCGTGGAATGGCGACAAACTTTTACCCTTTAAAATCTCCATAGGCGATGTTTAAAAAAATTCTACAGGTTGCATATTTTGAGTTACAGAGGAGGTCTAGGGCTAGAATTATTGCTCTCACACCAACGATCGTGGCGATACCTCACATGTGTGGTTTGAATACCGTTTACATATGCGGGCGCTACTCACATATGTGTTCGCTTCTGTGCGCAAACTCGGCGGGACGGGGCGCATTTTCTGGCTCCTAACTTTTTTAGCTGGCTCCTAAATTCCAAGTAAATTTGTCAAACCCTGTCTTGTCGGATTATCCGATCGTGTGTACACAAGTCCGTCAGAATAAAATCAAAAGTACAAACACGCATGCTCTGAACTAATGCTAACCATAGCACAACATAGCAGAAGTTGCCCAAAGGGTGGTGCTAAAGAGCTGAAAAATCACATTGTTTTGTGTATGGTGGATGAAAAAGTTCTGCCGTCTGTATGCAGAACAAGTTCACGGCCAACACCCATCACACAAAATTCCACGGATTTGTCCAATGGAAATCCGATTGTGTGTACGAGGCTTAACCACTAGCCGACCACCCACCGCCGTTATACGTCGGCAAGTTGGCTCGGCTGGGCGAGAGCACGTAGTATGACGTCCTCTCTCCCAGCCGCCACTAGGGGCGCCCCCGACTCCCGTGCGTGTGCCTGGCGGGCGCGATCGCCGCCGGGCACACGCGATCGCTCGGTACAGAGCGGGGAACGGGAGCTGTGTGTGTAAACACACAGCTCTCGGTCCTGTCAGCAGGGGAAATGCTGATCTTCGGTTCATACAATGTATGAACCGTGGATCAGTGTTTCCCCTAGTGAGGCCACCCCCCCCCCACAGTAAGAACACACCTAGGCATACTTAACCCCTTCCCCGCCCCCTAGTGTTAACCCCTTCACTGCCAGTGGCATTTTTATAGTAATCCAATGCATTTTTATAGCACTGATCGCTATAAAAATGCCAATGGTCCCAAAAATGTGTCAAAAGTGTCCGAAGTGTCCGCCATAATGTCGCAGTACCGAAAAAAAAAATCGCTGATCGCCGCCATTACTAGTAAAAAAAATATAATAAAAATGACATAAAAATACCCCCTATTTTGTAAACGCTATAACTTTTGCGCAAACCAATCAATAAACGCTTATTGCGATTTTTTTACACGAAAAATATGTAGAAGAAAACGTATCGGCCTAAACTGAGGAAAAAAAAAGTTTTTTTATATATTTTGGGGGGATATTTATTATAGCTAAATGTAAAAAATATTAATTTTTTTCAAAATTGTTTATCTATTTTTGTTTATAGCGCAAAAACTAAAAACCGCAGAGGTGATCAAATACCACCAAAAGAAAGCTCTATTTGTGGGGAAAAAAGGACGCCAATTTTGTTTGGGAGCCACGTCGCACGACCGCCGCAATTGTCTGTTAAAGCGACGCAGTCCCGAATCGCAAAAAGTACTCTGGTCTTTGGGCAGCAATAGGTCCGGGGGGTAAGTGGTTAAAGAGTTCAAAGGAAAAAAATGTTTTGCCTAAAATTAATGTCTGCAAGGTAGACAGACAAAATCGTGTAATGATTCTGATAAAAAAAGGGGTAAATACCGAATAAATTCCTTCATCTATATCACCTCCGGCGTTCTAGTTTCTGTTCTCTTCATTCACTTCCTGGTTTGCGGCGCTCGTTCATGTAAGAACTACATTTCCAGTATGAATTGCGGCACGCCCAGTAATTCACACCTCCTTGAAGTCTCTAAACACATAGAAAGCGTCCTGCCGCACAGATGTAGTTTCCCAGAAGGGGTGAGCACGTCACTGACCACCGCAGTAAAAGCCTCCCGTCACAGTGGTCAGTAACAATCAGACAAGCAGGAAGTAACAGAACAGAGAAGAAATAGAGCAACTTCTGAGCAAAAACGAACAATGAGGAAGTGAAAAGAGGAATGTCTGCAGGTAAAGGATGCTTATTATGAAAAAAAAATTCTTTACAACCCCTTTAAGTCTGGCAAAGTAATTACAAGACCGAATAGGGTCTGCATGCTGTCCACTAGTATGTTTAAAAGGTCTTTGTTTTGTTCTTGCAATTACTTTTGTGACTCTTTTGTGCAAATTATAAGATGGTCTCTCAAGATCTCTGGTACCAGTAGGGTATGAGAACAATGGACAATGTACCCATCAACTAAGAACAGTTTATATCTAATGCTTGAGCAGTGGCGGGCCCATCCATAGGGGGCGCCCCGGGCGCCGCCCCCCATCCCCCCCCCATCCCCAGTAAGAAAAAAAAAAAAAATTTTTAAACATGTCCCTTTAAAAAAAAAAAAATCAAAAAAAAGGGCCTTATATGTGCACTGTGTCCGTGCGCCGGCACAGTGCAGAAAGAGTAGCGCCACGGTCTGTGCAATCACGGGATTGCAGACGCGCGCTACATTGGAAGCATAAAATGCTTTTGTGGCGCAGTCCAACGCGCCACTTGCTTCCGGCGCGATGGACTGCATTGTTATTGCCGAGCGGGTGCACACACTTTCATGTGCACCCGCTCGTCTCTGTGCTCGTTCCGACGTCACTGGAAAAACAGGAAAGTGACGTCGGGGACGGCTGGAGCTCAGTGCGCCCGACCGAGGAACTGGTAAGCTGAGCTATGCCTGCCTGCTTACCTTGATGTCCGTATTGAACAACACAACACCCCACACAGCTGCCTTTACTAAGCCTCGGTGACAGCATCCAAACCCCCCCCCCCCCGCTTAGTTCAACACATTTTTTTTATTCGACGGCCGGCACCCCGACGCCCCCCCCCCCCCCACGCTTATGCAAAGAAGTTATAAATGAATTATAAAAAAAAGTTTTTTCAATAACCGGGCCCCCCCGGTTATTAAAAAAAAATTTTTTTAGAATTCATTTACCCATTTATTAACAACACTTATTTTCTATGTAAAAATGTATTACAGCACAAATAGCGGCCGGTAACACTACCCCACCAGACCACACCTTTTTTTATACTTGATGTGCAGGGAAAATATCGGCCGTCAACACCACACCACCCCCCGCTTGCAAATTGTCCTGCGACTTGGGACTGGAAAGTTGCAGGATAAGTTGGACCCGATGATTTCCAATGAGAACTGTTCATATCTGTGCAACTTTGAAGTAGTCCCTGCATTACTTTTGTCCCACTTTGATGTGACTTGAGGTCCATAGACCTCCAGAATACATAGGCATTGCTTCAAGTCGCTGCAAAATCGCACCAAAAAATTGTGGCAGAATCTTGCGACTTTCAGGCTAATGCAGTCTGAAGTTGCACAATTCTACTGCCAATTTTGATGCGATTTTAAAGCAATGCCTGTGTATTTTGGAGGTCTATGGACCTCAAGTTGCATCAAAGTGGGACCAAAGTAATGCAGGGACTACTTTGAAGTCGCACAGATATGAACGGTTCTCATTGGAAATCATGGGGTACGACTTGTCATGCAACGTTTAAGTCCCAAGTCGCAGGACAAGTAATGCCTGCAGTCTCTGGCAATCTTGTGCAGTATGTCCGCAGTCTCTGGTAATCTCCTGCAGTATGTCCGCAGTCTCTGGTAATCTCCTGCAGTATGTCAGCAGTCTCTGGTAATCTCCTGCAGCATGTCCGCAGTCTCTGGTAATCTTTTGCAGTATGTCCGCAGTCTCTGGTAATCTCCTGCAGTATGTCCGCAGTCTCTAGTAATCTCCTGCAGTATGTCCGCAGTCTCTGGTAATCTTTTTCAGTATGTCTGCAGTCTCTGGTAATCTTCTGCAGTATGTCCGCAGTCTCTGGTAATCCTGTGCAGTATGTCCGCAGTTTCTGATAATCTCGTGCAATATGTCCGCAGTCTCTGATAATCTTGTGCAGTATGTCCGCAGTCTCTAGTAATCTCCTGCCCATTTCGAGTCCTTCATTACTAACAGTGTCATATTTTAGTTTGTTTGCACCGATCTGTAAGGCCTTGTACACACGACGGACAGTCCGCTGAAAACGGTCCCGCCGGACCGTTTTCAGCGGACATGTCCGGTCGGAGATTTCTGTCTGATGGTTGTACACACCATCAGACAGAATTAGAGACAATCCGCACGGACAGACAGCGCGGTGACGTGTCCGCGCCATCGCCGTGACGAGACGCGGCGACGTGCGCGACGCAGGAAGGTCAATGCTTCCACGCATGCGTCGAAGGTCATTCGACGCATGCGAGGGATGGCGGCCGCTCGGACATGTACGGTAAGTCTGTACAGATGACCGACATGTCCGACGGACAGGATTCCAGCGGGCATGTTTCTAAACAAGTTTAGAAATATTTGCCCGCTCGAAAAAGGCCCGGCGGGCAAATGTACGCTGGAATCCTGTCCGCTCGGCTGTACAGACGACCGAACATGACTGCTGAAACTGGTCCGCGGACCAGTTTCAGCAGACATGTTCGGTCGTGTTTATGGGGCCTAAGGCTGCGCTATAATACCATGATTTGTGATGCTGGGGCTGTATACTCGGTGCTGTGACGCTGAGCTGTATACTCCTAACATTGAGTGGAAGCAAGTGGAATACAGGGACGGAGCGGTGGATTCTATAAGGGGTGTGGCTTATGAGAAGTGGGAGGGACCAAATGTGGAAGGGCGGGGTATTGCGCCCCCCATCCTAAAACTTCACCAGCCGCCACTGTGCTTGAGAAAGAAGTGCTCAGTTAATTACCTGAGGATTGGTGATCTGCTTTGTTGAATGTCCCATAACTGCAACTGGTTCTGGGTATGAAAAACAAGCTTGCGTGTACTCAGATGTAGAGCTTGGGCGATTTTTTTATAAAAAAAACTTGATTTACAATTTATTTATTTTATGGACACCGCGTCAGTCCTGAGGAGCTGCGGGCAGGAGGTTTTTTAGGCAAGGCCACAGCTTCGGCCTAGTCCGCGACGTCCGGTCTCGCAGACTAGGCCGAAGCCACAGCCTCGCCTAAAAACTCCCTGCCCGCAGCTCCTCAGGACCGGCGCAGTGTCAGCGCCCCGGTCCGGGGAAAAAATAAATAATAATAAAAAAATAAAAATAAAATCGAACAAATCTTTTTTTTTTTTTTTTAATATGAAATCGATTTGACCTACCAACTCAATTTAAAATCAAATCGATTTTTTTTCCAGCCCTACTCAGATGCTGTAACTGCATCAATATAAGTAAATGCAACCACTTCAGCATCCTGAGTAATAGGCACTGCAGGCATAAGTAACCATGACTGAGTATCCATGCTGAAAATCTGTCTATACACATGCCAGCTAGTCCCATTATTTTGTGTTGAGCAGTGTAGTTAAATATCCTGCAAAGATAAACTGTTGAACCCACAGGTAAGGTCTCAATTTTTTTTTGTTTCCCAAACACAATAAGGATTCTCTTTCTACATTAGAATACTTTTGGTTTTCTTCTATAAGGGTTCAGGCCATAGCCTGGAGCATCTGTAATAACAATAGTAGGCAGAGAAGGATCAAATGTTAGTACAGGACTGCCTACAATGAGCTGTTTAAAACAAGATGCCATCTTTGCTATCACTTTAAAGGCATTCTAAACCATCCTACCCACACCTTGGGCCAGATTCACGTAGTCTCGCGCAAAACTGCGGCGGCGTAACGTATAACATTTACGTTACGCCGCCGCAAGTTTTACGGGCAAGTGCTTGATTCACAAAGCACTTGCCTGTAAAGTTGCGGCGGCGCAGCGTAAATCCCCCCGGCGCAAGCCCGCCTAATTCAAATGATCTGGGTAGGGGGCGTGGATCATTTAAATTAGGCGCATGCGCCGTCCCTAAAATTTCCCGACGTGCATTGCGCTAAATGACGTCATTGGTTTCGACATGAACGTAAATGGCGTCCAGCCCCATTCACGGACAACTTACGCAAACAACGTAAAATTTTCAAATTGCGACGCGGGAACGACGGCCATACTTAACATTGGATACACCACCTAGGGGGCATGTTTATCTTTACGCCGCGTATCTCTTACGGAAACTGCGTAAATTTACTGTGACGGGCAAGCGTACGTTCGTGAATCGGCGCAACGACTCATTTGCATATTCTACTCCAACCGCAATGGAAGCGCCACCTAGCGGCCAGCGTAAATATTGCACCCTAAGATAAAACGGCGCAGGCCGTCGTATCTTAGGCATGTTTAAGTGTATCTCAGTTTGAGAAATACACTTAAACATACGACGGGCCTTAGATTGGGAGTTACGTCGGCGTATCTACTGATACGCCGGCGTAACTCTTTGTGAATCTGGGCCCTTGTGTTTTTTCATCTGCTCAAGATGTGCATAGATCGTGTACTTTCATGGCGTCGTTTCTTGTCCTGTACAGTCTATAGCAGAGTAAATCTTTACATTTCCGTGTCAGAAGCTTCTGTTTGTGTTCAAGTATGAGGCATGTGGAATTGCATTACATTACAGGTTAATGCATGACTTGTGTCTGTAGTGTAATGCCGCGTACACACCACCACTTTATGTGATTAAAAAAAAAAACAACGTTTTTGAAACTTCATTTCAAAAACGACGTTGCCTACACACCATCGTTTTTTCAAAATGCTCTAGCAAAGCGCGGTTACGTTCAGCACTCTTTTCCATTGAAGCTTGCTTCATAACTTGCTTCTGAGCAAATTTTTTTTTGTAGTTTTTCACAAGACATAAAACGACGTTTTCCCCCACCCACGGTCATTTTAATTGACGTTTTTAAAATTGTCATTTTTTTTCATCACATAAAGTGATGGGGTGTACGCGGCATAAGAACTGATACTTCCTGTGAAGAAAATACATATATCACAGTCCCCGGGGCTTTCAGTCTATTGTTCTGCAGGTGAGTGCTACATTGTAACTAAATGTGACATAGTCACAAGCACACAGAGCAAGGCAAGAGATGCGGTTCCATCCACATTGTGACGCAACACTGAGGAAATGCAGCGCATGGATTGGGTTGGACGTTACCCCCAAACCATTAAAAAAAATCTGTGCTCAGTGTCATGCTATTAGACTGCGCTTCCATTATACTCGAATACAAGATAGGTTTACAAAAAAACAAAAAATGGTGCGCTTCATAAATCAACAAATAATGAATAAACTATAAATATTAAAATTCAGTCAGTGTAATGATTAACAAATAAAGTGCTCTTAGGATCACAATAAATGTGCAAAGCACAGATTCATAAATGTTCATACAAAGTGCAAAAGAATACACCCAAAAAACCATCCCTCGGTTGCCTTGAAGATGGCCAAGGATTACACCTCTCAGCGATCACAACTAAAAGAAAGCGCTTACCAGACAGTTAACCTCCACATTATAAAAGAGGTTAGTTAACACAGCATAGGTTTCCAATGATCCTCCAGCACAACCATCAATGACAGTTTAGGATGGTCCCAAAACACCTCCTCCATCCACTGTTATCACAACAGGGAAGGCATCAATGGCACTCCAAACAAAAAAAAAACACATACATCGTGGCCCAATACCTCACAACCGTGTGATTTATTCATTAAATGTGCGCTACTCACAAACATCACAATATGTAGGCATATAGTCCAACAGCATCTACCCAGCAACGTGCGTAGTGACCTCATGTACTGAACTCCGTCCGACTGGCTTCAGGAGAAGGATGACATGGGTTGCCACGAAACCAGTTGGGCGAGTTCAGTTTGTAACATATGTATTTGCATTTGAAACAAAACAGGCCCTCGTGAGTAATGAAAAAAACCTGCTGATATGCACTATGAAGATCAGGGTAGAAAATATATTAGCTTCTCTGACTTCCTAATACAGTATACTACCTCAAAATATGGCAAGGGGTGACAACGACTTTATTTGGCTCACCAAGATTAAAAGTATATCTAAAAGGCAAATCTTTTATTTGTTTTTTGTTTTGGATTGAATAGAAAGGGATTAGAACACCAGTCAGTTTTATTGCTGTCTTTACCCTCTCTCTTTGTCCCGTTTATAATCATTGAAGGTGGAAGTAAAGAAAAATCCCACATTTTGGGTTGTCCCCAGAAAAGTAATAAAGAGGACATCACCCAATGGGGACACTAGTTCTGGTGACCTGGGGGTCCCCAAGGAATTCCCTTCATTTGCAGGGATTTCCTCTCACTTCCTGTTTGGCTATGGGACAGGACATGAAGGAAAATCACCGCGAATGGGTTAGGCCTTGTACACACAATAGGATAGCCAGAGGATAACGGTCTGAAGGACCGTTGTCATCGGTTAACCTATGAGGCTGACTGATGGTCCGTCGTGCGTACACACCATCAGTTAAAAAACCGATCGTGTCAGAACGCGGTGACGTAAAACACAACGACGTGCTGAAAAAAACGAAGTTCAATGCTTCCAAGCATGCGTCAACTTGATTCTGAGCATGCGCGGGTTTTTAACCGATGCTTTTGCATACTAACGATGGATTTTGACCTATCGGTTAGGCGTCCATCGGTTCAATTTTAAAGCAAGTTCCCATTTTTTTGGCCGAAGGTTAAATAACCTATGGGGCCTACACACCATCGGTTTGGACTGATGAAAACGGTCCTTCAGACCGTTCTCCTCTGGCGATCCTATCGTGTGTACGAGGCCTTACAGATGGCGGAAAAAAAAAAAATCTGACAGGGGTTATTTCCCTCCCTTGCTCTATCCAAAATGAAAAAAAGTTTTGCTTAGAGTTCTGCTTTAATACACACTCTGTTTTCTTTAATGTGACCACAACAGAAGATACATATTTAGATGCATCAAAGTTTTCAATCTCTTCTAGTTCTAATAATTTTGTAAGTTCTTGGAAAGGTCCTTTGCACAGCCCTGTTGAGAGTTGCCGAGTGGTGAAACTTTGAACTGGCCGATACCGACCAACATTCTGCCCATGTGTACTAGGCTTAACAGGAAGGTGCTGGTGAAATTTTGTAGTGTATAAAAACACACAATAGGATAAAAAACGAAGTTCAATGCTTCCAAGCATGCGTCAACTTGATTCTGAGCATGCGCGAGTTTTTAACCGATGCTTTTGCATACTAACGATGGATTTTGACCTATCGGTTAGGCGTCCATCGGTTCAATTTTAAAGCAAGTTCCCATTTTTTTGGCCGAAGGTTAAATAACCTATGGGGCCTACACACCATCGGTTTGGACTGATGAAAACGGTCCTTCAGACCGTTCTCCTCTGGCGATCCTATCGTGTGTACGAGGCCTTACAGATGGCGGAAAAACAAAAAATCTGACAGGGGTTATTTCCCTCCCTTGCTCTATCCAAAATGAAAAAAAGTTTTGCTTAGAGTTCTGCTTTAATACACACTCTGTTTTCTTTAATGTGACCACAACAGAAGATACATATTTAGATGCATCAAAGTTTTCAATCTCTTCTAGTTCTAATAATTTTGTAAGTTCTTGGAAAGGTCTTTGCACAGCCCAGTTGAGAGTTGCCGAGTGGTGAAACTTTGAACTGGCCGATACCGACCAACATTCTGCCCATGTGTACTAGGCTTAACAGGAAGGTGCTGGTGAAATTTTGTAGTGTATAAAAACAATTAGGTAAGGCACAAGAATGCTCTAGATCAGCGTTTCTCAATCTTTTTACAGTCAAGGAACCCTTTATAATTATTTACACTCTTGGGGATCCCCATTCTAAAATGTAAAAATAAAAAATAAAATGCTTACATAACCAAGCAACATCTACACACCCAATGTTAGAGGTAATTCATTCTTCCAAAAGCACAATGGCACGGACTAGTATTCCAATGTTTCTCTTCTCCCTCACTCAGCGAATGTGAACCCATCGCTGATGGAGGAGGGCAGGAAATGGGGAAACAAGAATGCTGTGCAGGCACACAATGGCTGGAAGGTTGTAATGTGCACAATGACTGTATAATTACCGGTATGTAAGAAAGGGGTATAGTCGTGCTACTTGTGAACAATGAAATTCGAAATGAGAATACCGTGCATGTGGATAGTTAAAATAAAAACGTAACAAACAATATATGCAATAGCAGAAATATTCACATCAACAGAATAAGGCTGGGATTCACGTACAAGTTATCTCCAGATACGCCGTCGTAACTCTGAGTCCGAGCCGTCGTATCTATGCGCCGGATTCTTAGAATCAGTTACGCATAGATTTGTATTAGATCCGACTGGCGTAAGTCTCTGACGCCGTCGTATCTTAACTGCATATTTACGCTGGCCGATAGGGGCGTGTACGTTGATTTACGCCTAGAAATATGTAAATCAGCTAGATACGCCAATTCACGAACGTACGCCGGGCCGACGCAGTACAGATACGCCGTTTACGTCAGGCTTTTTCCAGTGTAAAGTTACCCCTGCTATATGAGGCGTAGATGTGGCGTACCAATGTTAAGTATGGACGTCGTTCCCGCGTCGAATTTTGAAAATGTTACGTAGTTTGCGTAAGTCGTTCGCGAATAGGGCTGGGCGTCATTTACGTTCACGTCGAAAGCATTGGCTTCTTGCGGGTTAATTTGGAGCATGCGCACTGGGATACTTTCACGGACGGTGCATGCGCCGTTCGTAAAAAGCGTCATTTACGTGGGGTCACATAAAATTTACATAACACACGCCCACATCTACCACATTTGAATTAGGCGGGCTTATGCGGGCCTATTTACGCTACGCCGCCGCAACTTTCTTTTGAGAATACGGCACTTGCCTGTAAAAGTTGCGGAGGCGTAACGTAAATAGGATACGTTACGCCCGCACAAAGATACGCCATTCTACGTGAATCCGGGCCTAAATGTGTAAACTCTGTGCAAAACGTCCACATAAGATGAACAATAAGTCCAAATTCAAACTGAAAGAAGGAAAACTTTGAAAATAAAGTTGAAGGATGATTCCACCACCACCGAAGGGATGAAGAGTAGGTCACTTCTTTAGATACACACCGGAATAAAAATGAGGACCCTTACAAGATGTGATGGACCTCCTACTAGTGGCGAGGACATTAGCGCCGGCAGATATCACCCGCTGCTGGGTCCTTGGTCTGTTTAAGATGCGGGTCCCTCTCGACTCCGATCGTCATCCTTAGGCCCCGTACACACGACCAAACATGTATGCTGAAACTGGTCCGCGGGCCAGTTTCAGCATACATGTTCGGTCGTGTGTAGGCGCGAGCGGGCCGAATTCCAGCAAACATTTGCCCGCCGGGCCTTTTCCCAGCGGGCAAATATTCGTGGACGTGTTTTAAAACCGTCCGCTGGAATCCTGCCCGCTCGGACATGTACGGTCGTCAGTACAGACCTACCGTACATGTCCAGGCGCCCGCCGTCCCTCGCATGCGTCGAATGACTTCGACGCATGCGTGGAAGCCTTTAAATGGCAGGCCCGCCCACGTCTCCGCGTCATCGCCGCGTCGACGACGCGGACACGCCCCGCGTATTGTTTACGCGCGGACTTCTGTACGATGGTGTGTACAACCATCGTACAGAAGCCCTCTGGCAGGCATGTACGGTGAAAACGGTCCGACGGACCGGTTTCACCGTACATGTTTGTTCGTGTGTACCCGGCCTTACACGCCACGCTGGTTAACCATGCAGTATAGAGAGAAGCATTTCCTCTAATAGAGAGGCAAGACGCTCTCTCAGGCAGGAACAGAACGTGTGGAGGAAAAAAAGGAGGGCTCCAATAGTGCGTTAACTTAAAACACTATGGTTCATTCAAAAAGTTGCAAAACGTACATACAAATGTAAAAAGTATTAGCCGGCAATAAAATACAAGAACTGCGAACGCCCGTGCTTTGTATAATTAAAAGGCAGGCTTGATCCACCCACTTGCTTGTATACAATTTTGGGGCAAATTTTACTTATTTTGCCAAGCCACCCCTGAAGAAACTTGAAGGCACCCTGGTTGAAAAAGGTTGTTCTAGATATTGAGTTAAAATATTGGTTTTCCATCTGCATTTGTTGCAGGTTACAAAGCATTGAAGTCAACACTGAGGCCGCGTACACACGGCCGAGAAACTCGACGGGCAAAACACATCGTTTTGCTCGTCGAGTTCCTTGTTCGGCTGTCAAAAAACTCGTCGAGCCAAATGTTCCCATTGCCCAACGAGGAAATAGAGAACATGCTTTCTTTTTGGCTCGATGAGTTTCCCGACGGGTTTCTCGGCGAAAAGTGTACACACGACCGGTTTTCTCGGCAGAATACGTCTCCCATCGAGTTTCTTGCTGAATTCTGCCGAGAAAACCGGTCGTGTGTACGGGGCCTGAAATTAAACAAATTAGGTATGCTAAAATGTAGTCCCCGAGGACATTTTGTAAGCTCATAAGTTTGTCTATTTCTGCAAACACGCTATGCAAAACTGCAGTTCATGGTTAGGAGGATTCAAATTATGTTTGTCTGGCTTAAATATATAACAATATAACATTTAAGGTGGCTATATACATTAAAATCATTTGGTAACTAATGTGACACCCTGTTAAAACATTTTAAAGCAGTGCTTTAAAGTGATGGTGGATAACACAAAGACACACTGGGGTTGATGAACTTAAAAAAACTTGAGAGTGCAAAATCTGGTGCAGCCCTGCATAGAAGCCAATCACAGCTTCCAGGTTATTTTTTGTCAATTCTTAATTGAACAGGCTGAAGATAAAAGTGAATTGGCTAAATCCACCCCCACCATAAATGTGCATTCCTCTGGGCTTCTAGACCAGTCCCTACATTCTGGTGATCTAAGGTACTTTGACACCGATGCAGTGACAATAGTCCTGCACTGGATGTAACTTCACAGAGGGACAGTCCACTGGTGGAAGGGAGAGCGCTTGACTGGGAAGAATAGGATCCAGTAAAGAAAAGTACCATTACTAAGGGCAGCACAGCAGCAGCAAAAGGGTCGCTGGTTCCAATCCCGACCACTACACCATCTGCCTGGAGTTTCCATGTTCTCCCTGTGTCTGCGTGGGTTTCCTCCCACACTCCAAAGACATGCTGGTAGGTAAATTGGATCTTGTCCAAAATTGGCCCAGTATATATATATATATATATATATATATATATATATATATATATATATATATGTATATCTGTGTGTCCCTAGCGTGTCGTGACCCTACGGGGTAAAATGGCCGCACCAGCCAAGCAGACACTGGCTGGAATAGCGCCCAGAGGCGATTCAGTTTGCATGTGTAGCGCTATACAAGTCATTCATTCATTCACCATCCCCTAGCCTAGACTAAACAAGCTTCATTACAAGGCAGAACTTTTTTTTCCAGTTCAGCTTTTAGGTCACATTCCCACGAGGCGGATCCGTCAGCGGCGTCCGCCAGCTCAGGGGGAGATCTCTCCGTTGACGACAGGTCCCTCTCTGCTCACTAGCGGGGAGGGGCTTGTTGAGCGCCGCTGCTTCTCTATAGAGAGATCGGACGAAAACGGACAGCATGTCTGTTTTCATCTGATCTCACCCAATGCTATCCACCAGGAATGGATGGCGATGTATCGCCATATGGCTGATTTTAGTGGATCGGATTGGATCGGATGTCAGCGAACATGGTCACCGCTTAGGCAGTGAATAAATGAAACTCCCTTTCACAATTAGTTGAGTGTGTAAATAACTACATAACAGCCCATTCACACAGGGGCAACACGACTACCAGCGTGGGAGGAAACTTGGACACGACTTGAGGATGAATCACAGCGTGATTTGGGGCGACTTCAGCGCGACTTACAACGCGACTTGAAGTCGCCTCCAGGAGGGGGAACTTCATGCCAAATTTTAAATAAAAAACTGGCATGGGTTCCCCCTTCAAGAGCATACCAGGCCCTTAGGTCTGGTATGGATTTCAAAGGGAACCCCCTACACTGAAAAAACGGCGTGGGGGTCCCCCCCAAATCCATACCAGACCCTTATCAGAGCACGCAGCCGGCCGGTCAGGAAAGGGGGTGGGGACGAGCGAGCGCGCCAGCCCCTCCTGAACCGTACCAGGCAGCATGTCCTCAACATATGGGGGTGGGTGCTTTGGGGAAGGGGGGCACCCTGCGGCCCCCCCCCAAAGCACCTTGTCCCCATGTTGATAGGGAAAAGGGTCTCTTCCCAACAACCCTGGCCGTTGGTTGTCGGGGTCTGTGGGTGGGGGGCTTATCGGAATCTGGGAGCCCCCTTTAATAAGTGGGCCCCCAGATCCCAGCCCCCCCACCCTATGTGAATGAGTGGGGTACATTGTACCCCTACCCATTCATCTGGGGGAAAAGTAATTAGGCAGCTCCGGGGGTCTTCTTCCGACTTCAGGGTCTTCCGACTTCTCCGCTCCTCGGTTCTTTCTCCCTTCTGCCGGGCACCTCTGCTGTCTTCTTCCAGCTCTTTTACTAGCGGGGGCCCGGTCTTCTGCGTCGCCTTCTTCCCTCTTCTCTGCTGACTCGACACTCCCTCCCGCTGTAATGCCGGGTGTGTGGTGCGCAACGATTTATATAGGCCTCTTATGACGTCACAGTCCCAGCATGCTCCGGGTGGTGACGACATAATGGGGCGGGATAATTATGTCATCACCACCCGTAGCATGCTGGGACTGCGCACCGCACACCCGGCATTACAGCGGGAGGGAGCATCGAGTCAACATCAAAGAAGAGAAGAGGGAAGAAGGCGACGCAGAAGACCGGGCCTCCGCTAGTAAAAGAGCTGGAAGAAGACAGCGGAGGTGCCCTACAGAAGGGAGAAAGAACCGGAGAGTGCAAGAAGAGAGCGGAGAAGTCGGAAGACCCCCGAATTTGGAAGAAGTACCCGGAGCTGCCTAATAAATTACTTTAAAAACCTGTCTAGTGTGTTTTTTTTCTTGACACTTCCCCCCCCCCAGGTGAATGGGTAGGGGTACGATGTACCCCATACCCATTCACATAGGGTGGGGGGCCGGGATCTGGGGGCCCCCTTATTAAAGGGGGCTCCCAGATTCCGATAAGCCCCCCACCCGCGGACCCGACAACCAACGACCAGGGTTGTCGGGAAGAGACCCTTGTCCCTATCAACATGGGGACAAGGTGCTTTGGGGTGGGGGGGGGCGCAGGGCGCCCCCTGCCCCAAAGCACCCACCCCCCCCATGTTGAGGGCATTCCACCTGGTACAGTCCAGGAGGGGCGCTCGCTCGTCCCCACCACCTTTCCTGACCGGCCGGGCTGCGTGCTCGGATAAGGGTCTGGTATGGATTTGGGGGGGACCCCCACGCCGTTTTTTCGGTGTAGGGAGTTCCCTTTGAAATCCATACCAGACCTAAGGGCTTGGTATGCTTCTGGAGGGGAACCTATGCCGGTTTTTTATTTAAAATCTGGTGTGGAGTTCCCCTGTGGGAGGGAGGCGTTTGCCTTAGAACAGGTTCACACAATCCAATGGGTACAAGTCGCCTACAAGTCGGATTGAAGTAGTACGGCTCCATTCACTTACATTGATTTCTTCATGGAGCGCGACTTGAGGCGACTAGGGGCGACCTAAAGTCGGATCCAAAGTCGGACCTGTGTGAATGGGCTCTTAAGCTTTTTGATGTGTTTATCAGCAAACACTAAATACAGGAGTATGGAAATTAGTGACTTGCATACGCATGTGCACATGCACATCAAACTGGATGAACCTGTGTCTTTAGCTCACATTAACAAACTATATAATTATGTAACGATACGACATGAATGTAGTCAAAACAACATATGCAAAAATGAGCTGGCTCCAATGTTGTATATGTAAATACATAGTCAAAGCATAGTGTAGAATGCATTAGACCAGTGTTCAGGTCTATGCATAAAGAAAAAAAAAAAAAAATATGAAATCTGTATTGGATTTAAAATCAAACATATTACAGTTTACTAATTCTTTGATGTGGTGGCTGCATAGGTTTTCTTTTTAAAGCTTTCTTTGCCTTATTTACACCTTGTGAAATAAGAAGAAGAACAAGCTGTCCTGCGGATGTAGCAATTAGAGGGACAAGACAACCAGAGGGGGAACAAAAGCTTAAAAAAATAAAACTGATGCAGCCCCCTGATCTAATGATTGGTAAGCTGTAATATATTACATTTTTGGTGTTGGGTTTAATACTGCTAGAAGCAATGTCCTCAAATAAGCTCTATGCCCCAAAGAAGACAATTGAAAATATGAAAATATACAGATTCACGGGTTGTGAATTTTATATACGAGGCCTGGAGGCCCAACATAGCAATCAGGGCCGCCATCAGGGGGGTACAGGCAGTACACCTGTAAGGGGCCCGGATGGCAACCCCCTTTAAAAAAAAAAAAAAATGTATTTTATATATATATATATATATATATATATATATATATATATTTTTTTTTTTATTATTATTAGTAAAAAAAAATTTTATTATTATTAGTAAAGGGCCCAGAGGTCCCCAGGGCCCCATGTGGCAACCCCCCCCCCCCCTCTTTTTTATAAATGTTTATTTTTTTATTCTTGTTTTATATTTTTATTAAAAGGCCCAGAGGTCCCCAGGGCCCTGGATGGCAACCTCACTTTTTTTTATGTATTTTTTATAAAAAAAAAAATTTGTATTAAAGGGCCCAGAGGTTTCTTTTTATTAAATGGCCCAGAGGTCCACAGGGCCCCGGATGGCTACCCCCCTTTTTATATATATTTCTTTATTTATTATTTTTTTTGTAAAGTCCCCCCCCCCCCCGCTTCTCAATTTCAGGCGGCAGTAAAGGGACCCCAAAATTACTGATGGCTGCCCTGATAGCGATACCCTAGTAGTCCAGCCTTTGTCAACCTTTTCAGTCCCAGGGAACATCAGCAAATATACACTATGGCCCGGATGCACATACATCGGTGCATATTTATGCCGCCGTATCGTTTTTACGCTACACCGGCGCAGCGCGGAGAGGCATGCACTGCATTCAGCAAGCCATTGCTCACCAAGATGAGCCAGCGTAGCGTATTTTCGAAGGCGCAGGCCAGCGTAAGTGTAAGTGGGCGTGACCCCATGCAAATGATGGTCCGATCGTGTCGCAGTGGTTTACGTCCGGCGTATCTTAAACAGCGCATGCGCCGTGACGCAGACGTATGTCCCGCACCCCTCTGCGCATGCTCACAACTACGCCCTGCGTAACCCCTAAGATACGCCGGCCCACCGCCTACGCCGAGAGCATAAATACACCCAGACATGCGCCCGTCGAGCGCAAAAGTACACCAGCAGCTTGTCTTTCGTGGTGCAGGTACTTTTGCATTCTGAGCGATATCTGCTCCTGAGACTGAGACTGAGAGGGAGAGGAGGGAAAAAAAAATTCAGCTGAGGAGAGGGCCATCCTGATCTCTGCGATTTCTAGGTACGATGTGTACTTCCATGGCACACAGAGTCGCATGACCAGCAAGGTCAGGAAAGAAGAGATCCTCCAGGAGGTCACCCTGGAGGTCAATGCCCTTGGACATGAGAGAAGGACCTCTAAGGACATTGGTGAAAAAATCAATGACCTGCGTCGTCAGGTCAGAGAGAAGCTGGCCAGGGTGAAGAGGCACGCCGGGGGCACAGGAGGCGGACCAGCCAGTACTGTCAGGCTCACTGCCGATGAGGAGGTGATCGCCAGATGTCTGGAGCGGGAGCAAATGGAGGGCCTGGAGGGCTTTGACTCCGGTGAACAGGCCTTGAGGACAGGTAAGTGTGTTTTATCCCCCATCCGGTGTGTAGCATGTGAGGGGGTGCAAGGGAACATGTGACAAGTGTGCGGGTCCACCAACATGTGAATGCTTTGTGTCATCCACAGATGTGCTGGAGGGAGCGGGGCCATCGTCTGCTGCTGGATGACCCACACCATCCCCAGGGGAGAGTGCCCACACCTCTCTAGAGGTAGTTGAGGAGGAGCATGTGGATCTGGAGGAATGTGTCTACCTCGAGGAGGATAACATCTTCCCTGGACCCTCCCAAACCTCCCCCCCCCCATCAGGGGAAGCCTCTCAACCTCCCCCCCCCATCAGGGGAAGCCCCTCAACCTCTTCCCCATCAGGGGAAGCCCCTCAAGGTCCACCCCCATCAGGGGAAGCCCCTCAAGGGCCACCCCCATCACACAGCAGGCTTAGCAGAGCACCTCAATCTCTGACAACCTGCAGGATGTGAGTGCTAACTGCGCTGCTATGGTGACCTGCATGGGTGACCAAGCCCAGACCCTGGAGGCCATGCGGCAGCACATGATGGCAGGGGGTCCCTCACCATCTGGTGACCAGGGCTCTAATGTGCAGGCCAGCCTGGAGCGACATACCCTGGCCATTGGGGAGCAGCAGGCCTCGTGGCAGAGGTGAAGGGCCTGGGAGTGGCTATACAGGCCAACACTACTGCCATCGAGGCGGAGGGAAGGCAGACCAGGCGCCACAAGCGGCACACCACCACCTGCCAGCTGCGGATGCAGGTGCAGACGAACTCTGTCCTCACCCGAATTGCCCTTGCGTTGGAGGGCACGCAGCCAGCATCTGCCAGGAGTGACAGACCAGGGGATGATCCTCCTCCTGATGCCCAACCCCCCCCACCCGAGGCTCCCCCCAGACAACTGAGGAGCCGGAGCCATGGCACCAAGCCTGGCCCACGACAGGGCAAATGAGTGCTCTTTTTTTTTGGTTTGCTCAGATTATGAGCTTTTTTTTTTTTGGGAGAGACGTGCATAGATGTATGTGCCGTCTTCCAGTAAGGGCATGCCATGTCGGCCAATGGCATGATCCCTTTTATTTCTTTTGTAGTGACTGCACACGGTCAGTAGTTCAGGCTACAGTGTGACTGGTGTGTGAATGTGGGTGACATTCCTGCCAGCAAGGCGTGTCACCTTGGGTCGTCAGGGAGAGGTTATACCCACGACTGTGTGAATGTGGTATGAATGGACAGCAACACCATTGGGGCCTTGGCGTGGCGTTGCTGCTCCCAAGTCCTGCATGGTGGACTTGGGCTAAACCAATGTGAAGTGGATGTGGTGTGTGTGAGCACAGGACCCCAGATGGCAAGTCACCTTTTTTTTTTTTTTTTTTTTTTTTTAAAATATGTTTTTGATATTTTTTTATTTCTTTTTAGTTCCTTTTTTTATATATATTTTTCTTTATTTCGTCTTTCTCAATTCGCGGCAGCACCCCCCCAGGCCCATGCCTGAAGCTGTGTAAGGGGCCCCATAATTCCTGATGGCGGCCCTGCCTGGCATGTTGGCATACAGATGTGTTGTCCTGCAAGTGTGGTTGCTCAGCTCGTTCGTAACGGTGCTGCTGCAGCTGCTGTCCAGCTGACCTGTGTACGTCTGGTGCTGAGTTACACCTGCTTTATGGGGAATAACTTTAGGCCGGACGTAGAACTTAAGCGCACCTGCACGTAGCCTGCGCCGGGCACACGTATGTTCGTGAATTGCCGTATTTCCCTAATTTGCATATTTGAATACAAAATCAATGGGAGAGCCACATGCGTCCAGCGTAAATAATGAAGTAAGGGAGGGCAACCCTCTCGTCAGGGTTAACTAACTCCCCATCTATCTTCACTACATTCTCCTGGGCTCTTAGTAATGTGAGGTCCCTCAATTGCTCAGTGACAACATTTTCTCTGTGCACCTCGAGGTCATCAAACCCTATCGGCCGCTGTTCCTCTTCTGAGGTAGCAGGCTCCTCCCTAGGGACTGGTGTTTCCCCTGCTAATACTGAGAATGGAAACTCAGGAGAATCCTCACAGTTATAGGTTTCTGGAGTAGATGGTTCAGACTCAGAAGAACCACCTACTGGGGAATCTGGGCAGTCCCAGAGTTCCCAGAATTTTGGGAAATCCCTTCCCACAATGGCATCATGTGGCAGTTTGGGAACTAAACCCACCTGGTGACACAAGTTACCGAGGGAGGTTTCAAAGGAAACCGTAGTCACCGGATATTCTCGAGTGTCCCCATGTACACAAACTACCGCCATTTTCCTAGGATGTAAGGTTTTTCCCACCACTAGGTCACTTTTCACTAAGGTGACCAGGCTACCTGAATCCAACAATACCACAACATCTTTACCATCTAAGCACATTCTATATAAAGGTTTCTCATTTCCCTTTACTGCAGTGCATGTGGTTGCAAAAAGGGACTGTCGTCTCTCTGTCAGAAAGAGACACTGCATGGGTTTATCACCCGCTGGGCAAACCGCTGCTACATGTCCCTCTTCCCGGCAACGGTAACAAATCAACCTTCTGGTCCTCTCCTGTGGGATGGGTCTTCCAGGCCGCTCTCGCTAAATATTAGCAGTAGTCCCGATAATTCCTCTAGTTGCTCCTTGGTACCTCTCTCCACCCCCATTCCTTGATGCAGTCTTACCTATAGGTGGGGAGGGTCTGGTCTTGGGGTGAAAAGTCTGTGCGTCTCTGGTGGAAGAGGACCAATTCTCTGTTAGGTACCTTTCGACCAGGTCTACAAGTTTGTCTGCAGTTTCCAGACCACCATGGTTCACCCATTTCTGCAGGGTGTTAGGAAGAGACCTAAGAAATTTGTCCATGACTACTCGCTCCAAAATTTTTGGTCCGGACAGAGTTTCTGGCTGCAGTCATTTCCTAGCCAAATGGATGAGGTCATACATCTGCGACCGAGGTGGCTTCCTCTGCTGATAACTCCAATTGTGGACCCGCTGAGCACGGACATCCAGGGTTACACCGAAACGTGCCAATATTTCCTCTTTTAATCGATCATAGTTTTTTGCGTCTGCAAGCTCCAAATCAAAATATGCCTTTTGGGCTTCTCCAGATAATAGGGGGGCCACTAGTCCAGCCCACTGTTCTTTAGGCCAACTCTCTCTTTCCGCTGCTCTCTCAAACGTGGTCAGAAACATCTCAGGGTCCTCATCTGCAGTCATCTTTGGCAATAAGTGTCTTACCCGAAAAGTCGGTATGTTACTGGCCTGACTCCCAGCCTCGGTCTGCTGTCTCTGAAGCTGTTTCACGATGGCCACCATTTGCTGCTGGTGTCTCTGTTCCAAGCCTGCAATGCTCTCTCGGTGAGCTGCAAGGCTCTCTTGGTGAACCCGTTGTTGAGCTGCCATGCTCTCTTGGTGAGCCTATTGAGCTGCGTGAGCCGGTTGTTGAGCTGCCTGAGCCTGTTGTTGAGCTGCCATGCTCTCTTGGTAAACCTGTTGTTGAGCTGCCATGCTCTCTTGGTGAGCCTGTTGTTGAGCTGCGTGAGCCTGTTGTTGAGCTGCAAGGCTCCGCTGCAAACCTGCATTCGTCTGCTGTTGATTTGCATTTGCTATAGCCAGCTGTTTCAGTATCTCCTCCATTTTGGGTTTACTTTAACTGCCCGCGGCACTCCACCATGTGTAAGGGGTTAGCTCGGTAGCGGGGGGTGTGTGACCCCTTGGATGGGTTCACTACACACTGAATTTATACAGACAGGCAGTCGAAGACGGTTGAAAACAAAGATTTTGGTTTATTCTTCCATCTTGCTAGAAACAAGTGCAAGCATCCAAAAAGCATAAACAAAATCAAACATAAAATAAACCCTGGCCACTTGGGGCGTCTATCTTCACCACACAGGAACCTATCTATGTAGTCTGGCACAGCCTAGTGCTGGGCAGACACTGCTGGTCATACAGCAGAAAAACAATAGTCTTTTGATTTTTATCACACAGAAAAATCAATCCTCTCCTCATCTGATGAGAAGACTTTCAGCTACTGCTCTCTTTCACTCAGAAAGCCTCAGGATGCAGCAATTCAGTGGTAATCCTCTGGATTACTTATAGAGGCCTTAATTGCCTCATTCTGAACAGCTGAAGTTTTCCAACGCCCTTAGGCCTCTTCTGGCCACCCTTGCAGCCGACGCCTAATAACAATTGGTGTATTGTCTAAACAAGGCAGAAATGTATGTCCCGTCTGTGACAACGCCCACAGATTACCTGACTTCCTGTCACAATATATATATATATATATATATATATATATATATATATATATATTTAAATAAATAAATGTAGACAACAGTTTAGGCCGAAATATATTCTTCTACATATTTTTCCTTGACTGCAACAATGTGGTGGACATTTGGGGACCAGTGATATTATTAGATTGATCAGTGATATAAAAATGCACTGATCAATGTAAAAATGTCACTGGCAAGGAAGGGGTTAACATTAGGGGTAGATAAAGGGGTTAAGTGTGGTCCCTCAGCATGTTCTAACTGTAGGGGGGGCTTACTGGAACATGACAGTGATCACTGTTCCTGATCACTGGGAACAGTAGATCTCGGTCATGTCATCTGGCAAAATGGGGGATCGCTTTGTTTCCCCCGTTCTGCCTCTCCTCACATAAATTGCGGGTCGGCGGCGGACATCGAGTCTGCAGGACACGCATGCCCGCTATCCTCCTTGCACAGACCGATGTACAAGTACGCAGGGAAGCCGACCTACCGCAGTATATCTGCATGAGCTGGTCAGCTAGTGGTTAAACACATGTTTTCTAGGCAACTTCTTAGCAATCTTGCTACTGCCAATTTTGACAAACTGTCATGGCAGCTTCACTAGTGGCTGAGTCGTTTGTGTATCATCAGCCTAGGTGTGAGCTATTGTACTTTTAATTGTTTGGGGGTTTGGTCTGAAACATGGCACAAAAAGACATGATGGAAACCAACCCATTCTCCCTAGCCCATCACCTCACCTTTCTGAAACAAAAGGAAGGTGCAAGTAAGCCCAAATATACTGAATAGCTGCCCCCTTTTGTCTTTTTGTGTACTACTAGGGATGGAGGTGTTAGAGGGGTCACACCAGAACTTTATTTTCTTTTTCTACCCCTGTACACAAACAAACATTACATAAGTGTAGGAAGGAGTGAACAGGTTGGAGCCACTGGCATTCGGGAAATCAAGAGATACCAGTGCTGCAGCCTCTGCCTCCACCTTGCCACACCAAGGGTGGACAGGAGCACAAAGTAAATTTCTATCTGGCACTTCTAAAAGTCATACCAATCCACTGCTGTAACCCTTGACAACCAGCTGTGTGGTGCCTCTGAACCCAGAGATAGAGGCAACAAGCTTTAAGCAAGACTTGCAGACCAGCAGTGCCCCCACTCATAACAGGAGTCAAACGTAAACTGACCTATCATGAACTCACTTGATATACTATAGGGCTGCTGAATTCTGGAATATCAGCACTGCTTAATCACTTAAGACCCGGACCAAAATGCAGGTAAAGGACCAGGCCCCTTTTTGCGATTCGGCACTGCGTTGCTTTAACGGACAATTGCGCGATCGTGCGACGTGGCTCCCAAACAAAATTAGCGTCCTTTTTTTCCCACAAATAGAGCTTCCTTTTGGTGGTATTTGATCACCTCTGCAGTTTTTATTTTTTGCGCTATAAACAAAAATAGAGCGACAATTTTGAAAAAAATTCTATATTTTTTACTTTTTTCTATAATAAATATTCCCCAAAAATTAGGGCTGTTACTGATCAAATTTTTTGTGTTCGATTAATCGACTAATTTTGATTACCGTATTACCAAGCGCAGTACACTCGCGTATAGTCGGCAATGCTTGCGCTGACGTCCTGGACGTACAGGACGTGAGCGCGAGTGTAGCCGAGACTGCCCGACTATACACGAGTGTACTGCGCTCGGTATATGTCGGCGCAGTATTCAAACTCGGCGCGGGAAAGCGGGTATCGGCGTATATCGCGCACCCATGATTTTGCCCTGATTTTCCGGGCAAAATAGTGCGCGGTATACGCCGATAAATACGGTAATTATAATGCACATACAGATCCAACTACTTTTAGCTGATCTCCTTCTTGCAGGCTGATTCCTAGTGCAGCTACCAAGCACTGGAAAAAAGGATAGCAGGATCCAAAAAACACACAAAGGCAGCGCTAAAAAACCTGTCAGGAAAACCGGCCGTGTGTACACGGGGAAAAGGGACCAAGCCGGTCCTCGGTGGTGTTTTCCCCGCCGAGAAACCAGATCGTGTGTACACGACATAAGACCCCTTTCACACTGGGCCGCGGCTGTGTTAGTGCTAAAGTGCTGCTCGTTTTAGCGGCGCTTTAGACCCCTTTGACACTGGGGCAGTTTTCAGGCACCTTAGCACTGGAAATAGCCTCTGCTAAGCACCTGAAAACGACCTCCCATTCATTCAAGTGTGACTTTTCACACTGGGGCGGTGCGCTTGCGGGACATTACGAAAAGTCCTGCAAGCAGCATCTTTAAGGCGGTTTGAAATGAATAGGCAGCACTTCCGAATCACCTAAAAAGCGCTTTGAAAATGCCGCAACATGGGAGTTTTTCGAATCTCTTCTTTGGGGTTAAAAGCCCCTCTAGCGTCCAAAAAGCACCGCCTGAACAGTGCCATGACCTCTTTTCACACTGGGGCCACGGGCGTTTTAGCAATAAAGCGCTGCTCGTTTTAGCAACGCTATACCCCTAAAACGCCAATGGCCCCTGTTAAAAGGGGTAAAAACTCCTGTGTTGCGGCGCTTCAGAAGCACTGCCCATTCATTCCAATGGGCAGGGCGTTTTGGGAGTGCTAAATACAGTGCTCCCAAACCGCCCCGCAAATGCTGCTTGCAGGACTTTTCGGAACGTCCAGCTAGCACACCGCCCCAGTGTAAATATTCACACTTGAATGAATGGGAGGCGGTTTTCAGGTGCTTAGCAGAGGCTATTTACAGCACTAAAGCGCATGGAAAACGCCCCAATGTGAAAGGGGTCTAATAAGACATACTGGTGTGCTTGGAGATTGTAATTGTAAGGCCCCTTTCACACGGGGCAGTGGAGGTGCGGTGGCGGTATAGCGGCGCTATACCGTCGGAATTGCCGTGGGATTCGGCCGCTAGCGGTGTGGTATTAACCCCTGCTAGCGGGCGATAAAGGGTTAATACCGCCCCAATGCGCCTTTGCAGAGGCACATTGCGGGCGGTATTACCGCGGTTTCCCATCGTTTAAAATGGGAAGGAGCGGTATACACACCGCTCCTCTCACCGCTCCAAAGATGCTGCTTGCAGGAGATTTTTTTTCTCTCCTGCCAGCGCAGCGCCTCAGTGTGAAAGCCCTCAGGCTTTCACATTGAGAAGGCTGGGCAGGAGTTTTTCAGGCAGTATTTAGGCGCTATTTTTAGCGCTGTACCGCCTGAAAAACTCCTCAGCGTGAAAGGGGCCTAAAGCTAAACATTAGCTAGGCATATTTAATGGTTTCAATAAAATAAAAAACTCTTCATAGATCTGCTTTACAACTGTTGTATGTGTTTGTTATTTCCAATTATCTTTCAGTGGGTTTCCTCAGTGAGACTTTCAACTCTTTTGAAATGTCAGTGTCCACCTCTTCCATTATACTATGAATACACTCCACATTGTCATATGAGCCCTGGGATACAGTTAAAGCGGGAGTTCAACCATTTTTTTTCCCCTTAGCTTCCTGCTCGTTCTAGGGGAATCGGCTATTTGTATTAAAATATGAGCCGTACTTACCCGTTTTCGAGCTGCATCTTCTTCCGTCGCTTCCGGGTATGGGTCTTCGGGAGCGGGCGTTCCTTCTTGATTGACAGTCTTCCGAAAGGCTTCCGACGGTCGCATCCATCGCGTCACTCGTAGCCGAAAGAAGCCGAACGTCGGTGCGGCTCTATACTGCGCCTGCGCACCGACGTTCGGCTTCTTTCGGAAAATCGTGACGCGATGGATGCGACCGTCGGAAGCCTCTCGGAAGACTGTCAATCAAGAAGGAACGCCCATTCCCGCAGCCCATACCCGGAAGCGACGGAGAGGATGCATCTCGTAAACAGGTAAGTAATGCTCATATTTTAAAACAAATAGCCGATTCCCCTAGTAAAAACGAGCAGGAATCTAAGGCTAAAAAATGCCCTCTAAGGGTGAACCACCGCTTTAAGTCCAAATTAAAACCATCATCATCAAATCTACTTGGCCAATGTCTGAGCTGGCAAGGAACCCATTTATTTTTATTTTTTGGCAGAATAAAAAAAAAAAAGAAGAAACATGTGCACCATTGTTTCTGGGCCCTACTACAGGTACAAACATACACATACAGTATGTGGCATCACTGCAATTACCAGGAGCAGGAGAATTTAGTTTGGGTTGTTGTTTGACGGTAGGTTATAGTAATAGTAAGAAATAGATAGCTAAATTAAAAAAATATATATATTTTTTTTTACTATTTTGTTTCAGTTTTTCTTTTGGTGTTAAAAAAATGAGATATCCATTACTATTTACACCGACAAAAACCCAATTTGTCCTGAAAAACAAAAAAAAAAACAAACAGGGTATAATTAACCTGGATACACTATATAATTGTGATATGTACAATTTTACTAAAATAAAATATAAGAACCAACAGGTTCCAAACCCACACAAATATATACCCACAAACTAAATAAACTACAATAAAGAGCTGTAACGTGTAAAAAAACACCTAATATGAAAAGAAACAAAGAGACCGCGCTGTTATATCATAAATTACATATCACCATAGTGAATAAACAAATGCATACATCTTCATTTAAATGATACATAAAAACTATGAAGTCCATGTATAGATCCCACATGTGAATAACGTCCTCAGCGAGTATAGGAAAGGTTCATCTCCACCCACATGCAGACACACAATGCACTTACCAGACTTAATTGACCCCTATTACAGAGAGTCAAATTACGCATATGGTGAAAATTCAAGATGTCATACATGAGGTCACAGGAATGAATCCAGACCACTGCTGTCATCCATTCACTCAATAAATAAATTATATATATATATATATCATATTCAAAGCTCCAGTGTCATATAGAGAGGGAGAGGAAAGGACACTCCCATGGTGCAATAATTCAAAATATATATATATATATATATATATATATATATATATATATATATATATATATATATATATATATATATATATATATATATATATATATATATATAAAAAAAAGAAGGTTGTATCGCATTTACATCAAAGAAGACAAGGATCAGCATGTATTATATAGAAATCGCCCAGTTTGTGCTCCACCTGCGTTCCAGCTGACTGGAAATGATGCATCTCAAAAACTACGCTCCTCCGCTACTGACAGGAGAGGAGGGAAATAAAAAAAAAAAAAACAGCTGGATTTGCATTGATGTGAACACAGGACTACAATTTCAATGCGGTTCTATTGAAGTCTATAGGGATGAAATTCGCACCGCATCACACTAAACTTGCACAGGACCCTTTTTTTAACCGGATCAGAATTGCACTGCATAGATGTGAGTGGCCTTCATTGAAAAAAAAAAAAAGCTAATTTGGTTGTACTTCTCTGTGGATCACATTAGTGATCCCATTTTAAGTAGAGAGGGGGTGAAGCCCACTATTGGCCAACATCACAGGCTGGTGAAAATCCAACATGTCATACATGAGGTCACAGGAATGAATCCACGCTCCTGGCTCGGGAAAGATCATGACCATATGGTCTTCTGAGCAGGGCCCTCTTAAGGTTCATACCCGCGATTAGACGGGTTTTATCGGACAATCTGACCGTCTGTATGCTCCATCAGACAATTGTTTTCAGTTTTTCAACAGACAACGGCGGGGGGGATTGAGCAGACAGTGACCAGCTCTCAGCTCACAAAGCTCTGAGAACCTGGCAATCAGTGGTGTTTGATAACTCAGTTCTCAGTGTTAGAGCCAGCTGGGGACAGATGCAGCATCGGACCGATGCTGCATCCACCTGGGTAAGTATGATTCTTAGGCCCCGTACAGACGACCGAACATGTCTGCTGAAACTGGTGCGCGGACCAGTTTCAGCAGACATGTTCGGTCGTGTGTACGGCCGACCGGACAGGTTTCCAGCGGACATTTGTCCAGCCGACCGTTTTGCAGCGGACAAATGTTTCTTAGCATGCTAAGAAACATGTCCGCTGTAATCCTGTCCGTCGGACATGTTCGGTCGTTTGTACAGACTCACCGTACATGTCCGACCGGCCGCCATCCCTCACATGAGTCGAATCACTTAGACGCATGCATGGAAGCATTGACCTTCCAGCGTCGCGCACGTCGCCGTGTCATCGTCACGGCGACGACGCGGACACGTCACCGCGCTGTCTGTCCGCGCGGATTTCTGTCTGATGGTGTGTACAACCATCAGACAGAAATCTCTGGGCGGACATGTCCGCTGAAAACGGTCCGGCGGACCGTTTTCAGCGAGCAGTCCGCCCGTCTGTACGAGGCCTTAAAAGAAAAAAAAATCCTCTACTTCTCTTTGAATTAAGACCATACACTGTCAAGAATCACAGGTGTTTGCAAAAAGCATATCCAAATTATTACATGCCATTACAGACAGATGAGTCTAGGACCGCTCATCTTTCCCTAATTGCACATTTCACCTTGGATGCCTGTTTACATGTGAACAACTGTGATGCCTGTCGGTCTTTCATTGATTTGTACAGGCTTTCTGGCTGCAGATGATTGCAAACATCTGTGACGGCAGTGGGAAATGTAGGCCTCGTTCACATGAGTGTACTATATAGTGTGCACTCATGCAAGGGCCTTGTTTGCCTGTGTGGAGGTGCACAGGGGTTCCATGCATCCCTGTGTAGGGAGTCCCAATCATGTCAATTGAGATGCAGCAGCTGCATGGAACCTGCCACTGTTCCCAGTTTAACCATGTGAGTGCGGGTGTGAGGCCTGAGTGCAGTGTGCGTTTGCATCATGGTATCTATATATACACTATGTAATGTACTATAGATGGTTTTCTCCTCTATATATTAATTTTCATTCATTTTTTCATACAATCACTTCAAGCCTAGGTTCACACTGAGTGTGGGAATGAAATGGTGCGAGTTCAGCTGAACTCGCACCATTTCATTCCGGCAAGTCAGTCCCGATTTCAGTGGCAATTTCAGAGACATCTGTGCGGGTTTCTGCACAGATGTCAATGGAAAGCGCAAAAAGTAATACAGAAACTACTTTTGAAATTGGTGCGGCGCCGCAAATGCGTCGTCTCACCGATAAGGACGGTGCCATTGCCGGCAATTGCTGTCAACATGACATGTGAAATCGCACCAATGTGAACCAGGGCTAAAGCAGATATTCAGTCAGCCTCATAAAGTGTCTCTGCCCTCCTGGCAGTAGCATTATGTTGCATGCACAGGTGATGCAAAAATGCACATGCAAAGCCTGTCAGCGAATCTGTGCACACGACGCAAAAATGCACATGCAAAGCCTGTCAGCGAATCTGCGCACACGACGCAAAAATGCACATGCAGAGACAGGGAAATTTTTTAGCTTTCCTAAGGCTACTTTCACACTCAGACCGCTTGAGCGTTAGCGGTAAAGTGCTGCTAGTTTTACCGGCGCTGTGCAGGCGGGAGAAGGGCGCTTTTAACCCCAAAAAGGGGTAAACAAGGGGTTAAAAAAGTGCCCGAAAAGCTCTGCTTGATTTCAATGGCAGGGGCAGTTTAAATGGCAATGGCAGGGGCAGTTATCCCACACCACCCCAAAGATGCTGCTTTCAGGACTTTTTTTCCCCATTCTGCAAGCGCACCGCCGCAGTGAGTGAGTGAGTGAAAAACATATATAGCGCAACACATGCGAACTGAATCGCCTCAGGGCGCTTGGTATCCATTTCCTACTATGTTTTGCCTTCAGAATAGATGGGTTTTGAGTTTTTTTTCTGAAGGCCTGGTGATTCACTTCCGTTCGGATGCTGGTTGGTAAAGCGTTCCACAGTCTAGGTCCTTGGACGGCAAATCTTCGTTCTTCTCTGGCCTTTGGTATCTGGAGTAAGTTTTGGTTAGTAGAACGGAGAACACGATTGGGGTTGTGACATTTACATTTTTCACATAGATATTGGGGGGCACTTCCTTGAACACATTTGTGCGTCAGGCATAGTGCCTTAATTCTGTCTTTTACGGGCAACCAGTGGAGGGACATAAGGAAGGGAGAGATTGATTCCCAGGGTTTTTTTCCTGTTACAAGTCGTGCCGCCGTATTCTGGACGACTTGTAGACAAGCAATTTGGTACTTTGGGTAAAGGGCGTTTGCAAATATCTGTCACTGCATGGACACACAAGAAGCAATTATTTCCTGTGTCCAGAATTTAAAAAAAATAAAAGTCAGCAGCTACAAACACTGTAGCTGCTGACTTTTAATAAGGACACTTACCTGTCCAGGGTGCCCGCGATGTCGGCAGCCAAAGCCAAGCAATCGCTCGGGTCTCGGGGTCCCCCGCCGCCATCCTTGGTGAGGGAATGCGCGAGTCGCTCAGCCCTATGTAAATGGGCGGATGTCTCCTGGGACACACACAAGGTCCCAGAAAACACCACTCCCCATTTCCCAGGAGGCAGCATGAGGAGCAGAAGAAAGAAGACCACCACGGACGAGGAAGTGGCAGATTAGGACGATCTGCCTAGTAACAGCCACTTCTGGTAAGTATAAAAATATATATATATAATATTTTTTCAAATTTTTTGTAGCCTTCTTGGCTATTTTTTTTTTTTTTTTAAGGGTGGACCTCTGCTTTAAAAGCATTCAAAACGCCAAGTTTGGTTGTTTTAAATACTATTTTTATTTTTTAATCTGGCGCCTTTAAAGTGTTACTAAACCCACAACAGTAAAACCAATGTGTATATGCAGTAAAGCATGCTTGTTATACTCACTGTGGAACTTAAGGGGGTTAATCCTCTGCATTGTGTAAAAAAGGTGCTTGAACTTTTATGGACAGATCCTCTCCTCCCTGATAAGACAGAGCCTTTGGAGTCAGTCTGCACATGCTCAGTTTGGTGTGTATTGCTAGAGAGGTTTTATTTTTTTTCTTGGGAGAGTGAATGTAATCAGCACAGGGCCAATCAGTGCTATCCAGACAGAGGGTCAGAGGTCCTGCAACCTCAAAGGTCAGCTCATTGCAGTATAAAAACTCCTTCTACGGGCTTCACCAGAAACTGATAGAAATGGTGGGGCTGCATTCATGGCAATGGTGGGGCTGCATTCATGTCAATGGGCTGCATTAATGGCAACTCGGGCCTCCCAGTTACATTGACGTTAAGGGTTTTTAAGCGGAGCTCCCCCCAAAAGGGGAAGTTCCCTTTAAAGAGGAAGTAAACCCTAATGGGTGTTACTTCCTCTTTATTTCCCTGCAAAGGTAAATCATAATGGACTACTACTACATCGCATAGTAGCCCATTATGTGACACTTACCTGCAGGAGAAGCCTGCAATGTCCCCACCTTCCCCGCGAGTAGCGAGTGGCCATTCTTCACCCATCTTCTATCCGGGGGCCGCAAACTCTGGCTCTGTGAGTGGCCGGAGTCGCCTCCACTCATGGCATGACCGGAGTTAGAAAACACAGCGTACCCTTTCTAACTCTGACGCATGCGCTGAACAAATCGCTGTACGGCGATTTGCAAATATATCCTAGACCGTGCAGGTCTGGGAGATATTTCAAGCACCTACAGGTAAGCCTCAATCTAGGCTTACCTGTAGGTTAAAGTGGTTGTAAAGGGTTTACAACCACTTTAGGGACTTGTCTTGAAGAATTGGCACTTTTGAGGAGTGGGTACCCAATATTGGCAGGTACTTGCTCCCACTTCTGTCCCCCCACCCAGTCTTCTGGGACATTAACAGGTCCCAGAAAACTGCATCGACCAGCCGCGATCCGCATGCCCAGTGGGCACCCGGCTGTGAAGCCACGAGCTGTCACAGCCGGGTGCCTATAGTAAAGATGCTGGCGCCGAGGAACGATGATAGCGGGTGCGACTGACTGGGGTGAGCAGATCGCGGGACAGGAGAGTGACTCTTTTTTTTTTTTTAACCACTTAAGGACCGGACCAATATGCTGCTAAATGACCCAAGGGGTTTTTACAATTCGGCACTGCGTCGCTTTAACAGACAATTGCGCGGTCGCGCGACATGGCTCCCAAACAAAATTTGCGTCCTTTTCTTCCCACAAATAGAGCTTTCTTTTGATGGTATTTGATCGCCTCTGCGATTTTTATTTTTTGCCACGGGAACCGGCGCATGTACCGGGGGGGGGGGGGGGCCCCGATCAGACCCCCGACCCACGCCAATGTGCCTGTCCGTGCCATTCTGCTGACGTAAATGTACATGCGGCGGTCCGAAAGTGGTTAAAGGCAGCAGCTACAGTTTTTGACTTTTATTTTTCTCACACGTGACTGGAACTCAGCTTTAATAATACTAAAGTATATATATATATTTCTCCATCTATCTAGATATATTTTTTTCCAATAGATATATAAAATAATAATCATTTCTATTTAAAATGAAAAACGATTTTGCCTTTGCTTGTACTCTACAAGACAACCTTCTAATTGTATGAAGATATTGAAGCACGCAGGCAAACCAGTGAAATAAATAAATAAAAACAAGGTTCCATGTCTAAGCTGCGCCCACTTCCGCTTACGTCTTCCATCACGTGACCGCGCCGCACAGCGATTTCACAACCTCCCCCACACAAAGCTTGCGCACTGTCATGTTTCAGGAGCCCCTCTTAATGAGTCATTATCATACATCTTAGGCCGGGACACACTTACTTTCTCCGGGTACAAGTAGAATTCCTCTGCTATGCCGAGCCTACATGTTCACATTACGAGTTTTCTTCTATTCCCCAAACTATTTGTCCTTAATTTAGTCCAACCGCATGCGCGTCCACGTGCTTTTTCCTAACGTCATTGCTGGCGTGCGCGCGCTGTTGCCAAGCGCAAGTTACGGGGCGGGGAAAAGAGAAACCCGTGTGGACCTGCCCCGTTCGTTCCGCGGCCAACCAGCGGCCAGTTCTGGGAACTCGCGGTCTCGGGCGGGCCCGGAAAGGGGTTAGTTGATTGGGCAACGAGGGTGACAGTGTGAGAGGCGGGGGCAGCCATTCGTCTACTTAAAGGTGTTATTTGCAACAGCGGTTCGCCATTTTGAGAGGTACCGTCGGAAGAGGCAGAAGGCCGTGGGATTTCTGGTTCTCAGACCAGAGAGGCCGGATGGTGAAATCCTCTCTTCAGCGGATACTCAATAGCCATTGCTTTGCCAGAGAAAAGGAAGGAAATATAAGCTACATCATCACCATGCCTCTTCTGAGTATTCCCAGTAGTAGTAGTGAAAGGTAGGAGGCCTCTTGTGTTGTGTCTGACGCCTTTTCCCTCTATCTTCTCACCCATCTCTGTTTTATTATAATAGTCGGCCCCTCATGTACAGGTCACGTGTCCCTCTTTCTGGGATGAGAGGGTTAGGCCCTGTTTGCTCCCATGAGAGCGCACCTTTCCAATGTGGCGAAAGCGCATCATAGGCCCTTTTTAATTCCTATTTAGGTCTGTGGGTGGTTTATTTTTTTGCCCCGTGTTCTGCATCTGTAGTGCCCTGTTTGGGGAAACCGCTGGCCATTATAGTCCTGAAAACAAGTCTTAAGTGTCATTTTTTTTTTTTACCCAGGTGACCAAGGATGAAACACGTATAAGATGGGTTATGCGGCATTTTAATGCAATGCGCAAAACGTGATCAATAAATATATAGTGGATGTCAATATAAAATGGGGTGTTTTTTGTTTTTTTTCCCTATCTAACCTGGCCCCCTACCCTCCCCAGATATTTAAGGTAGGAGATGATGTAAAGCTGGACATATATTATACTGTCTGTACAATCTTAAGATTTACCAAGCTATTTAATATGACGACCTACTTGAACAATCCATTTATTTTGCATCATCTGCCAGGCCATAGCTGATGTTGTAGATCTAAGTAAACCTGATTGGGTAGTACACCCCCCTCCCCTCTTTCCCTGAGGATTGTCATAGCGCTAATGTATTGGGGGGGGAGGGGGGTAAATATGTATATAATTTTAAGATGGACAATGATCCTCTGATATATTGATAGACGTAGAGCTGTCTGTCAAAGGGTTACTGGAGATACAGCTATGATACCCTGATATCTTGATGGGCAGATGTATATCTGTCCATCATTGGATATATAGCTATGATCCTCTGATATATTGATGGGCAGATGTATATCCGTCCATCATTGAAGATATAGCTATGATCCTCTGATATATTGATGGGCAGATGTATATCCGTCCATCATTGGAGATATAGCTATGATCCTCTGATATATTGATGGGCAGATGTATATCCGTCCTTCATTGGAGATATAGCTATGATCCTCTGATATATTGATAGGCAGGTGTATAGCTATCCATCAAAGGATCATTGGAGATATAGATATCTATATATTTCCAATGATCCTTTGATGGACGGATATACATCTGCCTATCAATATATCAGAGGATCATAGCTATATCTCCAATGATGGGACAGATATAAATCTGTCATATCAGAGGATCATTGGCCTCATCTTGATTAAAAAATCAATTTTTTTTTTTTTTCATTGGAAGTACAATATATCAGAGGATCATAGCTAGCTATATCTCCAATCATGGACAAATCAAAATCTCTCAATATATCAGAGGATTCATCTTGATAAAAATATACATACGCACTTTTTTTTTTTTTTTCTTGAAAGCCCATCTTTGATTATTAATCACGTGGCTGAAAAACAAAGATCCTTATCCTTGCGTTAAAGCTTAAATGGCTCTTTTGCTTCTGTTGAAATATTTTGCCTTGCATAGTGATGAGCTGTCATGTTAGGGATGGATGGGGATGAAGCCCACGCTGATGACTAGCAGATTTGATCAATTATCAGCTGACTTGGTTGCACTGTTTGGTGATCAGACTTTGATTTTGACCCCTCCCCCTATATATCCCAAGGACATGCACGATGAGGTTGAATTTTGCAATTTCCCTGAACTGGTGCAGCCAAGGTGTGTCAGGATAGAATGCGTGTGCCATTGCCTAGCAGCTGGCTTGTGCCTGTGTAATTAAGCGCCATCTTTTTGTCTTGGTAGGCATTTTAGGGCTTTCCTAGCCAGGATAAAAAAAATCTAGCTGCGTAATTGGTAATTAAACCGTGTTCTAAACCACGCATATTGTAGAGCAGCCAATGGCTCAGTCTTATCTAAAATGTTCTAAATTATTTCTTGCTGCCCATCTGGGGGGGGGGGGGGGGGTTTACATGGCACAACAGGGAACGTTATGTGATTCTGAGACTAGGCAGTACAGTGCATTTTTTTTAAAAAACTGGATGTCTTGGATGTGGGTTTTTTTCTGCCACTAGGTTTGTTTCCCTGAGTGACTAAATTTTATTATTTTTTCTTAAAGCCCAATTCCAGTTTAAAAATGTACTTCCACCCTCCCCAAAATCCCCTGATTAGAGGAGGAAAATGCACTGTTTTTCTCTTGCCTTGGGATGTGATCACTTTTTTTTTTTTTTTTATAATTCCAGGTGTCATGTTACTTCAGAGTGACGTGGACAATTCCATTAGCCTGTCAAGTCTTCTTAGGATACACATAAGATCTGACAGTTGTAAAAGGGGACTGGATGGTGATTATCGCACTAGTGATAGGGTACCACTTGTCACAGGTGATATTGAAGGACCTAGGTGGGGGGACTAAGATGAGTAACGGATTTCACAAGGTCGGAACCGCTAAACACTTGGCAGGATGGGTTAGGGGTGGAAGACATCGTAGGGAGATGAACAATTGAATTTTTTGGGGTCCAGGCCCTGTACAGAAAGACAAAGCAGTGCCCCCTTATTGGCAGCCCTGGCCTTGCAGCTTAACTTTTTTTCTTTTTTTTTTTTTTTGTCACCTGTGCTTCCAGTGAGGACAGGAAGTGGCTGTATTGAGGCTGGAGAAGATCCACTGAGATGCAAAAGAACCATATTTTCTGAAGGGGTGGGGGGCGGGATGAGTAAGGCAGTTTGATGCAAGATGCTTTGCTAAAAGGTCCTCTAGTTGTAATTTGGACTTCTACCACATGAAAAAGCGAGCAAGAACAGTGCTGTAAATCTGAGCATCATTTAAAAAAAAATTGTTGCAGAAGCCCCTAAAGCTAGGCTGTCAAGCTGGTGGCCTTCCAGCTGTTGTGGAGCTAAAAGTCCCAGCATGCATTTGCCTGTGAAAGTCATGCTTGTACTGTCAGCCTTGCAATGCCTCATGGGACTTGTAGTTCCTTCAACACTTGGAAGGTTGCCAGTTTGACACTTGTGCTCTAAAGCAGTGCACCAGCAGATCGCTAATTCCATGCAGGTTTTCTGCAGACCTGTTAGTGTATCTACGATACAGTCCGACAGGAGGAATCGGTGAACTACTGCAATGCTTACAGCGACGTGGTAGTTCATAGAAAACTGCAAGCTGACGGCTGCAAAGGATGTTGTGACTTGTAGTTCATTCATACAGAGCTCTGTATGAATGATGCAGCATGTGGTTGCGGGGGCATCACATGGCACACTATGAGAAAACTTGCCTTGAAACGCAGCCCTCCAGCAATGTGCTGTCACTGATGTAGAGGCCTTCATCTTCACCTGGTCTTCTGGGTACACAGGTTGCAGCCACTTTGCCGGGCCGTGATGAGGTCACTCCCATGCATGCGAGACACGGCAAGGAGCTCTAAATAAATGGCACGCATGCTGTTCAGAGCGCATACGCTGGTGACATCGGACTGCTGCTGCTCACTAGAATATCTCTTGCGGTGCACGTTTAGAATATATTCATTGAACCTGCATGTACACAAAAGTACAGTTTACGACCTCTCTAACTTAAAGCGGGAGTTCACCCATAAAACAATTTTTCCCCTTAGATGGATGCTCGTTTTGTCTAGGGGAATCAGCTAGTTTTAAAATATGAGCTGTACTTACCCGTTTTCGAGATGCATCTTCTCCGTCGCTTCCGGGTATGGGTCTTCGGGAGCGAGCGTTCCTTCTTGATTGACAGTCTTCCGAGAGGCTTCCGACGGTCGCATCCATCGCGTCACTAGTAGCCGAACGTCGGTGCGGCTCTATACTGTGCCTGCGCACCGACGTTTGGCTTCTTTCGGAAAATCATGACGCGATGGATGCGACCGTCGGAAGCCTCAATCAAAATAGGAACGCCCATACCCGGAAGCGGCGGAGAAGATGCATCTCGTAAACGGTAAGTACAGCTCATATTTTAAAACAACTAGCCGATTCCCCTAGACAAAAACGAGCATGAAGCCAAGGGGAAAAAGAGTCATGTACGGGTGAACCTCCGCTTTAAATATTGTATAGTTTGGCAGCCCTGCCGATCGCTACATTTTGGGTCTACTTTGCCACAGGTGCAAAGCATCATGTAGCAACATGTAGACCTCCCCATCTGCTGTCCTTTGCAGCTTAAGGCCCCTATCGCACTACCACGTCTTCAGTCGCACGATATTGATGCAATTTCAGGGAGACTTGAGGTCCGACTGAACGTTCATCAGTCGGACCAAAGTAGTGCAGGGATTACTTTGAAGTTGGAATATGAATGGTTGTCATTGGAAATCTTGGGGAACGACTTCTGCTACTTTGCCGTCCCAAATCATGGGACAAGTCGTAAAAGTGTAAAAAGGGCCTAAAGCTGAGTTCCACCGTAAGTGGAACTTCTGCTCATTTGTCTCCTCTCAGTGAGACATTTGGCACCTTTCGGAGGGGAGTGGATACCTGTCCCCACTTCAGAAGTCTGGGCCGTGGCGCATTGTCAGTGGCTCGACTCCCTCCTTCCCCTGCCATCGGGCCAGTAGGAGAGCGCAGCAGTGCCTCGTGCATACGCAGTAGTGACCTGGCTTGAAGCTGTAATGCTACACTGCTGGGTTCCCTTACCTGGAATTGGGCCGCTGCAGTGCTGACATTGATGGACTCTAGGACAGGTAAGTGTCCTATAAGTCAGCAGCTGCCATATGTGTAGCTGCTGACTTTGATAGACAGATTACCCATCCCAGGATTGGACAGGTGATCTGTCTATCAAAGTTTCCCGTACAATGGGGAGGGGATGAATATGACTCTTGCGGCGGGGAACACAGCCATTAAATTAAAAGCTGCTGGGTTTTAACTTTTACAGGGGCGGGTGGACCTCCTGCTATCGCAGCTCCCCCCCCCCCCCCCCATTCAAGTCTAAACGATGCTTAAACGATTCAGCAATTTGTCAGCTTTCTCCACAGGAAATGGCCTGCCATAGAGTATTTCATTTGATTGGGGGGGGGGGGTAAATGATGCTTCAAATGGCTTATTAGAAAATGTGGATAATGCAAAACGGTGGGGAATCTGCATTAAACAGGTTGGGTCATTATGTAGACTTTTTTCCTTTTTAAAATGCTCCTGCATTTCTGTTGGAATAATTTGGTCCATCTGCATGCTGAAATGACCCTTCATGGTTTTAGCTTTTACATAAAAATGAAGCCAGCAGAAGGTCTTCACCTGTTTATTACATGCAGTTGGATTGAAGTCTCATCATACCTAAAACTGAACTGGTTATGTTTGCTACATCTGCAAAGTGAACATGCAGAATATTGTATTCATGACATTTCTCTGAGTTCCCAATCCTGCTACAAAATGGAGGGTTTATTTAGTGCATATGCATAAAACAATCTGCAAATGGCTGCTGTTTTCAGGTCTCTCAAATCCCTGTGGGCTTGCTACATCTGCTGAGAACACGAGCTTGGGGTGAGGGGCGGTGTGCACAAGAGTTAAAATCTCTAGACAAGAGCCTATTATTGAAATTCTAATATTGGATCATACCTTGACTGTTAAGCAGTGCTTTACATCTCATTTATTTGTGAGCACCAATTAAAGATGTGTATTTAAGCTCATAGGATGTCATTGCTGATCACATTTTACAAAAGAACTCAATATAAAACAATGGATTTTATTCAGGTTTATGAAACCAGTTTTTCTTTAGGGGATCTTTATTCCATTATACAGGGTTTCTTACAAATAGCATGCACAGCTATATTCCTTTAATGTGTGGACGTTAGTTGGTTGTCATGACGATTCAGTGCCTATAGCAGATCATGAAATGGCAACCAGCAATGCGCATACAGGTCTCGGGGCGGCTTTTTTTCCTACACTTCAGGATTCAGTTAGTGGTATTAAACCCAAAACCAGAATTAAGTTATAAAAATAAATATTGACAACTTTATCCGTGACCAAAAATGCCAGATGTCCCCATATCTCAGCCTACCTGTGCTGGCTAAGAGATGAGCCGCATCCGCTGCCTGATCAAAGCACGGGGAACAGCTTTCAATTCAATAGCTGTGTTCCCGCTGTGAGCGTCATATTCAGCCCCTCCCCATTGTACGGGAAACTTTGATAGACAGATCACCCGTCCAATCCTGGGATGGGTGATCTGTCTATCAAAGTGCCTGAACAAGGGGGAGGGGCTGTATATCACGCTCGCGGCAGGGAACACAGCTATTGAATTGAAAGCTGTAATCCCCGCGCTTTGAACAATCAGGCGGCGGCGATGCGACTCTCCGCCTTGCTCGCTCCCAGGCATCCCACACTCGCCAGCCCTCAAAATTTACTCGCAAAATGCGAGCAGGCGAGTGTAAATTCTGAGGGCTGGGCTAGCTGATATAAGTACAGTGACAAATTGAAGCAAAATTCCATTTCGTACTGAGATTTTTTGGACTGTCCTAATCAAGAGAAGTTGTTCACTCCTCCCCAAGTGTTTTTGCCCAGCAATATTTAGGAGTTCTTGAAGTAAACCCTTGTGGGGGGGGGGAAAAACACCCTGCGAGACAAACGAATAATGAGCTAGTATGCGTTGCATACTAGCTCATTATGTATTGCATCAGATCGAAGCCCCCACAGCAGTCCATGTCTCACTGGAGTTACTTCTAGTTATTGCGGCTCTGGCGCTGTGATTGGCTGGAGCCACGACGTCACTCCCGTGCATGCGCACGGGAGCTGCCGGTAACGGCACGCTGACTGAAGCAACAGCACATAGGTGCAATTGCTTCAGTTTGCCCCAGTGCGCAAGTGTCGATGACCTCTGCACATAAAGGGGATATCTCCTAAACTTCTTAATGTAGGCTTACATGTAGCATAAAGTTGTTTAACCACTTAAGGACCGCCTCCTGCACATTTACGTCGGTAGAATGGCATGGCTGGACACAGGCACGTACCTGTACGTCCTCTAAGTGCCCAGTCGTGGGTCTGGCCTGTGACCCAGTCCAAAGCTCCGTGGCCGCGGGACCCGATCGCCGCCGGTGTCCCGCGATCGGTGTGTGCGTGCACCTTCCCCGTTCTTCACAGTGGCAAGGTCACTGATCGTCTGTTCCCTGATATCGGGAAAGGCGATCAGTGACATCACATGTCCAGCCCCGCCCCCCTACAGTTAGTGACACATGAGGTCACACATCCCCTACAACGCCCCCTAGTGGTTAACTCCTAAACTGAACTGTCATTTTCACAGTAAATGCATTTTTAATGCATTTTTTTGCTGTGAAAATGACAATGGTCCCAAAAATGTGTCAAAATTGTCCGATGTGTCTGCCATAATGTCGCAGTCACGGAAAAAATCGCTGATCGCCGCCATTAGTAGTAAAAAAATAAATGCAATAAAACTATCCCCTATTTTGTAAACGCTGTAAATGTAGCACAAAACAATCATTAAACGTTTATTGCGATTTTTTTTTTTTTTTTTTTTTTTTTTTTTTTTCCAAAAATATGTAGAATATTTACCCCCTCTGCAGGGGTCCAGGTCCTGAAGATTCAGGAACTGGCACTGGATTAGACCCATTGCTTGGGGAAATATATAGGCGTCCTAGAGCATGGCTGTCGAGGCTTTCTGTTCCCTACCTTTGCTTTTGCATGAGTGAGTGTTCTGGGCTTAATAATTGCCTCATTTTAAGGTTTGTTCATATGCCCAAATCCACTCCAGGCAATTTCAATGCTGCATGGGTCAAGGAGGCAGTCATTGGATAATCACGTGTCCCTTAATGTTTAGGAGCGCGTTGTCCCTGATGGGTCGTAAAATCCAGCCCTGTAGTCTAAAAAAAAAAAAAAAAGTTCTGGTAGCTTCCAATTGGATGCCAGCCTGATAGGTGCACAGGACTCCTTCCCCAGCTTATCATGCTAGCACTCATGGATTTAGTTATCCCTTCAGTGCTAAACCTATTGATTTTACTGGGTCATCTGACCTAGATTTATTCACATACCACAGATGTGACATATGGCCTCCACAAGGGGCATACAGAAGAGGAGGCAAGATCGCTGGCGGGGGACCACAATAGAGAAGGTCCCCCTCTGCATTTGAAAGTATTCAAAACTCCCTGATCTTCATTTTTTAATACTTTCTATCTTTTTTTTTTTGACGCCTATACGATGCCAGTATTCCAGACATCGCTTCTGGGTTACTTGCTCTAAGATCTGAACAAAGACGATTGTCTTTGTTTGGGTCTTTTGGTCGATCAGGCTTCCTGGTGGGGAGCTTGTAATGGCCTAGTGGCTGCTGAGCTACATTGGTTGTAACAAAGCTGACCATCCACTCTAAAGAACGGTACTGGAGTGGCGCCTGCAGCTGCAGACATCACCCTGGTACAACCCCTTGAAGCAATTTCGGGAACATCGCTAAGTTTGAAACCGATGCTTGAGAAAAGAATCTCCCGAATCTCTGTGCAGAACTACACGGGAGAATCTTGTCAATGATCTTAAGGCAGCTGGGACCATAGTCACCTAGAAAACAATTGGTAACTCTACGCAACGAAGGGCTGAAATCCTGCAGTGCCTGCAAGGTCCCCCAACTCAAGAAGGCACATGTACAGGCCCACCTGGTGTTCTCCTCCTGAATCATTCAGATGTTCATTAAAAGCCAGCAGTATGTGTAGCTACTGGCTTTTAATTTTTTTTTGGGGGGGGGGGGGCGGACCTTTAAGCCCCAAAACCTTAATGACTGAGTGGATCTGCACAGAGTGGGATAAAATCCCTCCTGAGGTGTGTGCAAACCTGGTGGCCAACTATAAGAAATGTCTGACCCCTGTGATTGATAACAAGTTTTGTGAAGGGGTCAAATACTTATTTCAATTATTAATCAATTCCGGACTGCCACACGACTATATACATTATATACATAGGCACTTTGAAGAGGGATATGTTATGACAGCAGATGGCTGCCATAACCCAGGTATCATCTCTTCAGATGGCGGTCCACTTTTTGTCGCAAGATTGGTCGTGTGTCAAAATAAACTTTTTAAAGCGCCCTGTCCCGACAAGCTTGCACGCAGAAGCTAACGCATACGTGAGCAGCGCCTGCATATTAAAATGGTGCTCAAACCACATGAGGTATCGCTGCGATCGTTGGAGTGAGAGCAATAATTCTTGCCCTAGACCTCCTCCTGTAACTCAAAACATGCAACCTGTAAACATTTTTAACCACTTAAGGACCTTGCCTGTTTTTCAGACTGTGTGATTAAAACCGTTTTTTTTGCTAGAAAATTACTTAAAACCCCCAAACATTTTATATAATTTTTTTTCTAACACTCTAGAGCATGGGTGCTCAACCTGTGGCTCTCCAGCTGTTGCAGAACTACAATTCCCATAAGGCATTGCAAGCTACTGACTGTTACAAGCATGACTCCCAAAGGCAGAGGCATGATGGGACTTGAAGTTCTGCAACAGCTGGAGAGCCACAGGTTGAGCACCCAAGCTCTAGAGAATAAAATGGCGGTCATTGCAATACTTTGTCACAGCATATTTGCGCAGCGGTCTTGCAAGCGCACTTTCTTTTTTGGGGGGTTCACTTTTTTAATAAAAATAAATAAGACAACAGTAAAGTTGGCCCAATTTTTTTTTTTTTTTTTTATATTGTGAAACGTAATGTTACGCTGAGTAAAATGATACCCAACATGTCACGCTTCAAAATTGCGCCTGCTCGTGGAATGGCGTCAAACTTTTACCCTTAAAAATCTCCATAGGCGACGTTTAAAATATTCTATAGGTTGCATCTTTTGAGTTTGAGGTCTAGGGCTAGAATTATTGCTCTCTAACGAATCGCGGTGATACCTCACTTGTGTGTTTTGAACACCGTTTTCATATGCGTACTCTTCTGTGCGCGAGCTCGTAGGGACGGGGCGCTTTAAAAAAAAAAAAAATTATTTTACTTTTTTTGTGTTAAAAAAAAAAAAAAAAAAAAAGGTCACTTTTAATCCTATTACAGTGAATGTAAACATCCCTTGTAATAGAAAAAAACATGACAGGTCCTCTTAAATAAGAGATCTGGGGTCCAAAAGTTCTCACCTTTAGACTAAAATGCAAATAATTGTCATTTGCAAAAATGACAACAAGAAAATATGCCTTTTAAGAATGGGCGGAAGTGGCGTTTTGACGTCGCTTTCGCCCTGCTATGGAGACGGGTGGGGGCCATCTTGCCCTCACTCGTATCCCAGCCGAGCAGGACACAGAACGCGATCACCTCCGCCGCTGCGGACGGCTCCTGTAAGCGATGGAGGGAGGGGCCCTCTCCCGCCGCGGAGACCACCGTTATCGTTTAAAGGACCGCTCGCAGGAAAGATGGATATCTCGGTTGTGGCAGCAGCTGCTGCCGTTACGAGATATCCATCTTTAAAGTGATGACGTGTATATATACGTGAGTGGGTCCTTAAGTGGTTAAACGTGACCTATGGAGATTTTTAGGAGTAAAAGTTTGTCGCCGTTCCACGAGCAGGCGCAATTTTGAAGCGTGACATGTTGGGTATAAATTTACTCTTCGGAACATTATCTATGGGTGTTCTAAGTAATTTTCTAGCAAAAAACTTGTAAACATATCTGAAAAAGAGGGGCTCGGTACTTGAGTGGTTAAAATGCAAATCCATTTAACTTTTTCAAATGTGGTTTTCTAGTTTTTTTCTTTTAAACCACTGTTAAAATGAACAATAAAATTTATAGACTGATTTATTTCTTTGCCGGTGGGCAAACATTCAAAATCTGAAGGGGATCAAATACTTTTTTTTTTTTTTCCTTCCCCTTTCCTTTCTCACTATAGCTACTTGCCTGTCCCAGGATCCAGCGGTGTGCTCCAGACGTTCCCTCGCTGTTCTGGGGGAGGTGGTGGTATCTCAACTGTGGGCACCCGGCTGTGACTGCTTGTGCATGCACTCCACATTGTGAGAGGTTTCCACAGTCAAAACCAGGCACCTCCTTACAAGGCAGGAAGGCATTAAAGTGGAGCTCTGTGCTTTAACTAATGGATTTATTTTATTCTGTAAGTATCTGCATGTTTAAGTAGAATAATCCTAACTTGCTATGTTTTTCTTTTTCTTCCAGTTCCAGGGTTTCTTTCAATTGCTGTAGTAACCTGGGTCCGGGGCCTCGGTGGTGTTCCTGATGTCCCTCACCCACCCCTGAAGATCCCAGGTGGGCGAGGGAATAGTCAAAGGGATCACAATCTTTCAGCTAATTTATTTTATTCTGTAAGTATCTGCATGTTTAAGTAGATATTAAATGAGTGTTAACTGCCAGATTTCATCATGTAGTGTTTATGGTTCAGTTCTGAAAGACAAACCTGTGACTCTTCTTGCTACAGAGCTGCCCATGAATGGTTTGATGAAAGAAAGCACTGTCCATTTTTAAAGAATCATGTGATGTGTATTTATGTATTGTAGTGCTCAAGATTTGAAGTGTTCAGAGACACTGCATGCCCAAGCAAGCCAGCTTTGACTTTTTGATGCCAGATGGCTTGATCACATAAGTGGCACAGTATGCAGGAAAACTGAAAAGGGTAGCCACTTGCCTGGTCTTGCATTGTGCCAGAGTTGTGTATACCAAGAATGGTTAAACATGGCGTGCAAACAGTTCACTTTGTGTGTAATATATAATCAAAGTGTGTATTTATCTGCTTTAATTTTGAGCAGTTAAAGGAAGCCTGTGCTAATACAACCCCATGCCAACCCATACAGCTTCTCTATTTGGTAAAATGGCATGTGAGCACCAAATTACAGATTTGTAATTTTGTCTTGCAGGGTCCCCCCCCCATGGCTCCCGGGAGCCGCCAGTAATGGCACGGTCGCTGAAGCAACAATTTTAATGTTTATCAAACTAGTTTTACTTGAGGGCATTTATCGGCGTATAACGCACCCTAACTTTAGGCGGGAAGTTTCTGGGAAAAAAGCGCACAACACGCAGGCACAGTTTACCCTCTATAGGGTAAACAAGTGAGTTATACACCAATAAATATAGTATATTCCATCATGGAGTTTCTTACTAACAAAATGCACAGCTATATTCTGTAACAAATGTGTGGATGTTGGTTGTCATGCCGATCCAGTGCTTATGGTAGATCATGTAATGGCAACCAGCAATGTGCATACAGATAAATTCTGCTATTTTTGCCTCATACATTTTTATTAGGTCAGAGTGAACAGGTGTGTTTTTTTTTCCCTGTCTGGTGACTACCACACAGTTTCTTTTATGGGTATAGCAGGGACAGGAAGTTCCCATCTAATTCTGCATTCCCTTTGCTTGTCTTAATTCTGTGCACAAGCAGATTAAATTACCCCATAATAAATCAAGAGTTACTTGGGTCTCACAAAGCATACATATGCCATATTAAGGTTATTGCATATACTCTAAAGTGGCTTCATGAATACAAACTGCTTAACAGGGGGATTTTTTTTTTTTTTTTTCATTTAAAGTGTTTCAGTACCCAAAATTTTATAAAAAATGTCAGACGTTTTTGTAACCTTTAAAAACAAATTTCTAGGTTGCCTCTGACTTGGGGGATATTGAACCCTGCTATTGTGCTGATCAATGGCTTTAAAGGAGCACATTTTATTTTTTGGTAAAATAACAAACATGTTATACTTGCCTCCACTGTGCAGCTCGTTTTGCACAGGGTGTCCCTGAAACCTGTCTTCTGGGGTCCCTCGCATGGTGGAAAGCTCTTGCGAACGCCATAGCCGCTCACTGTATCACTCGGCGCTGGCGCGTGGCGTCATTGGATGTGACTTATGACAGTGCCAGCCAACGGCTGCGCTGCTATCAATACATCCAACCTAGCCAATAAACGGCCACAGACTGAGAACCGAGGAGGCTGACGGGGGCGAGCGTGGGACTTTCGAGGGTCTGGTAAGTAAAACTGGGGGGGGGGGGGGGGGGGGGGTACCGTCAGATTTTTTTTTTTTTTTTCACCTTAATGCATAGGATGCATTAAGGTGAAAAAACATTTTACCTTTACAATGATTGAATGATTTAGAATGATTGTTCTGAGCCAAGTATGCAGGTTAGGATTTCACACTTGGTTTGCTACAATTTTTTTTCAAGATGCAACCAGGCATCTAGTAATTTTAAGTTTAGGAAACGCAGTGGGTAATTGGGGTGCATTTAATCAAGATCAGTATATTTCAGTCTGTGGGCTAAGCAGTGTTTGGGTTTTATTATGTTTTTGTGCTTTTGACACATGCAGAGCATATTTTTTATTTAAGCTACCCCCATCATTTTGAGAAACTAAAGGTAAAACAAGGCTAAGTACTCGCCACAGCCAGGGATCAGCAATATGGTGACATTTTAAAGCAGTTGTATACCCGCAGAACAAAAAAACCTGTAAGGCAAAGTCATAATGAGCTAGTATGCATACTAGCTCATTATGAAATGGTTGCTTTAGAATGAGGCATCGGTATCTAATTCTGATCCTTGCACTTGGCGTGTCTTCTGGGTTCACGGCTCTGGAGCCGTGGTGACCACACTCCTGCTGCGTGTGTGTCTTTTTCCCTGGCAGAATCTGCCAAACCTTCAGCCGGGCATTTGCCTCTGACATCAGCGGCTGCATGCAAAGTGAATATTTCCTAAACCATACAGGTTTAGCAGATATTCATTTCACCTACAGGTAAACCCTATCATAGGCTAGTCTGTAGGTAAAAATTAATGAAATGGGTATACAACCACATTAACACGCTGGCAAGTATGACACTTTTAGGTTTGTGCAATACCTGCTCATCCACAGATCATAAACGCAATGTCAGATCCTGCAGTGGAGTCGTAACATATTTTACAACGAACCTGTCACTACTTTCCCGACAGGTTGATATAATTCTACATGTATTCTGACTGTTTACCTATGGACCCATTCACCTCAAATGTTTTAAGGTGTTTGTTTTTTTTTTGTTTTGTCTAGGATAACAGGCTGAACATAACAGAGGACCTTGCATCCTCTAACAGGACCAGAATTCTCAACGTCCAATCTATGCTAACAGATGGAAAACAAGTAGACTGGAAGGCTGTACTAAACAACAACAACTTGTACATAGAAATACCAAGTGGCACACTTCCTGATGGGAGCAAAGATAGGTAAATTAATACAGATCTTCTAACTTTCAGTGACTCAAATTAAAAGGGATGTAAACGCTTTATGCTTCATACAAACCTTTTTTCAGCCCTCTGTGTAAATATGGTCCAATCAGGCCTGTAAACAGTCAAGGTCTCAATTTTTTTTTTTTTTTTTTTTTTTAACTTTCCCTCAATGGTGTATGTGAACAAGCAATGCTGCTGGTTCCTGAGACAATGGTAGCATTTCTGCACACACTACTGAATCCAGAGCTGTTCTGTATAAATTTGTTTTAAAAACTGTTTTAGGTTCTATATTGGGTGTAGGTTTTCTATGTTGGCCATCCATACAACTTGCACCTGGCGGCTTGAACAGTCTGATCTTGGAACCAAAAATATCTCTGTCAAATTTTAAGCCTATTTTGAGTGCATGCTTCGGAAAATGGATTTACTTTTTTAAATTGCTCCTGATAACCTGTCCAAACTTTAAACATTTTGGTTAAAGTGGTTGTAAAGAGTCATTCTATGCATGACGGTAAACCTGTGTGCAGCAGCCCACCCCTTCCCCAATACTTGCCTGTGTCCCATCTTGATCCAACAATGTACTTAAGGGCCTCAGCCGATGAGGTGCGAGTCCTGAAGAGCTGAGTCAGTAGCTGGAGCCATGGGCTCACAATCCTGTCAATCACAGCCAGTGAGCCAATGAGACGGGTGGGGACAAGCCTGCGTGGGTGCTCCCAGGTCAAGCTGCTTGCTTTGGGGGCAGGTGGGGTGCCCCAATTGGAGAAAGCTTAGGACTGCTCTGTGCTAAACCACTGCACAGAACAGCAAAGTATAACATGTTTAAAAAAATAAAGACTTTGAAGTGGAGGTGAACTCTCCTATTGTTTTAGCCACGAAGCTGCCAACTTGGACTCTGTTTAACCACTTCAGCCCCAAAAGATTTTGCTAAATGACCAGGCTATTTTTTGCAATACGGCACTGCGTTGCTTTGACTGACAATTGTGCGGCTGTGCAACATCTTTTCTAAACCAATTGACTCGTTCCTCCCCCCCCCCCCCACAAATGGAGCTTTCTTTTGGTGGTATTTGATCACCTCTGCGTTTTTTATTTTTTATTCTTTGCCCTATAAACAAGAGCGACCATTTTGAAGAAAAACTACTTTTTGCTATAGTAAATATCCCAATTTGTCCCCCTCATTTTAGGCTTGTATGTATTCTACATATTTTTGGTAAAAATCGCAATAAGCATAGATTGGTTTGTGCAAAAGTTATAGCATCTACAAAATGGGGGCTTGAGTTTTTTTTTTTTTTTCCGCCCCTGAGAACCAGGGGGTGTGTGTGCACACACCATACCCCCCCCCCCCTTTTCTGTAATCAGTCATCGTGACTGCGTGAGTTGCTTTTTAAAGAGCTGACTTGCAGCTATGATGGTGCGTGCAGGGGAACTAGCCTGCCGCAGTATAACTGCGCCAGGTGGTCCAGAACCGAATAATCTTCAACTGGCATGATGCTGCACATGTGATCAGTTATGACACCAGAAATGGGATGGTTTGGTTGAGAGAACAAATCGAGTGCATGTTGAAGACCAGGCAATGCAAGAACTTGTAATTAGTGTTAATTTTTCCCTATGTTCCCAATAGTATCCATTTCTTCCAAATTAAAGAATAGGCCCTGTCCTTCCTGCATCCTGTTCATTTGTCAAATGGCAAGTCCTCTCCTGCGTTCATTGTATAACTGTTGGCTGAGTATGGAACTTGTAACGTGAGGGTGGGGCTTAATTCCTAACTTGTCAAAGGGAGGTTCAATACAGTCTAGGTTTTCAAACGGCACAATGAAGGTTGATTTGAACACTTGGGGTTCAGGTCCGCCTGCCAGTTTTTTTGGCGGACCTGAACGGGCGATCCGTGCTCCTCTATGGAGCCCCGGATGTCATCCGCCGGCTCAGTGGGGATCAACGGAGCGATCCCCGCGGAGGTTCACGGGGCAGATCATTACTGTTTCGACCCGTGTGAAAGGGGCCTAACTGACCTTTTTAAAGCAGGTTGCCTGTACTTGGCATGATTAACTAGAAACATTTTTAGGCAGGTATGGTCTAAGTAAAAGGAGATTAACAGCTTTTTGGTTTAAATGCTTTGGCTTTTTTTGAGCTGGAAGACTGCATGAGTTTAGGTAACTGACAAGGGAAGAAACTCAGCCCTCATGGCGCCCATTTGCTGCTATTGACCCCCCAAGCAGAAAGGTGCATAAAAGTAAGTCTTTAGGCTTGCCTTTAAAAAATGACTGCATAAGACAAAGGGCCAACTAGTTTACTAAGGAATATTGTATGTTTTTGTTTTTTTAGTTTTGCTGTTCTGCTGGAATTTGCTGAGGAGCAGCTTCAAGTCGACCATGTATTCATATGTTTCCACAAGAATAGAGATGATAGAGGTAAGCAGTTTGCATGTGTTTTTTTTTTTTTGTTGCTAGGCTGTGCAAATTCCCATAATCATATGGCAATGGTTTGCAAGCCAATTATGACAATCAACAGCAGAGTAAGGAAATGGTGCTGCTAGAGTAACTATATGCAGTCCACATAATACTGCTCAATGTGACCCCAGCCTTGCCTGGTATGCAAAATTTTACTGCAATAGGAAGGACGACTAGGCAGATAAGTGGCGCTTCCCCTTTTTTGGGGTTAAGCTCTGCTTTAATTGTAAGGCTGCCAGTCTTATGACTTTTTTTGTACGGTTTAGTGCCAAACAATTTAAAAAAACTTTCAGGATAACATTGTAATGACTTACAAGAGCAATGGACTACATTACACACTTAAATTATCCGTTTTTTTTTTTTTAATATAGGTTCACTTTTTCATAATGTAAGATGACTTTCACACAGTGGTAGAAGTAACAAGAATTGAACAGCGTGTTATACAGAGAACAGTAATTCTTGTCAACCTACATTAACTGTGCAGGGAGCCTAGTCTCCCAGTACAAACTTCAGTGCTCATGTGACTGATTTAGTTCTCTGCATCATAACTGAGGTGTGGAACCAGGCAGACACTTCTAAGTAAACTCCAGTGTGTAAATTGCACATGCTGCTTTTGTTTTCATATTCTCTATCTGTAAATTGGTGCTTTATGTACCTATAAATTGGGGTTATGTTTGTATTCAGGCATACCCCACTTTATATTATATTGACCAAAAATTTAAATGTATACATTTGTAAAATGTGTCGTGCATATTGTACAGTATCATTTTTAGGTATCGCACAGCGACATCCCCTAATATTGCATGAGTTAACGTGAGGCGCTTATACCAGTACCATTTACGTTTGGTTATAGCTGTGTTTTGAGTTTGCTGTGCTGTCATAGCTTCCATCCCCCAACATGCGTGTCCCATGTGGAGGCCGGCAGACATGGGGATAGTGTCCCCGTTCTAGTCAATGCAGGTTTCTGGTGTTTTGAGCCACCTATCCCATATATTGTACTTTTGAGGGGGCACCCTCTGTGGGAGTATATGTGTTTTTTTTTTTTTTTTTTTTTTTTTTTTTCTTGTGAGGCAAAACATTGACTCCCGGCATACCCCACTTCATAGTCTTTGCGTGTGCCCCCCCCCCCCCCCCACGCCTAAGGGAGCATACTTGACGTCACGACTTTCCGAAAGAAGCCGAACGTCGCTGCGCAGGCGCCGTATGGAGGCGGCCTGCGCAATGACGTTTGGCTTCTGTCGGAAAGTCGTGACGCGCAGTATGCGCCGGTTGGAGGAACGTCAATCAACTAGGAACGCCCAGCCCCACAAGAATCATACCCGGAAAGCCGAGGGATGAAACGGCGATATCGAGGTATGTACGAAAAAAAAAAAAAACCCCAGCCTACCCGCAGTGTAATCGGTCTTCAGAATTTATTGTTCGAATTTTTTATTTTTTTTTAGGGGGAACCACCCCTTTAAAGCGTGGGGGCTCAACTGGCGGCCCTCCACCAGTTGAAACAACAAGTCCCATCATGCCTATGGAGTAATGCTTGTAACCATCAGCCTTGCACAATGCCTCATGGGATTTGTAGTTTTGCAACAGCTGGAGTGCTGCCAGTTTGAGACTCCTGTCTTACAAGGTTCCCAGTTTAGAGTTGCACGAGAGATCTGACATTAAAATTGCCTCATGTGTGATATTCTCCATCTCCTCCTTCTTTTTTTTTTTTTTTTTTTTTATATCGCATCACAGAAGATGAACAACATCCTTTGTGATGGCATGTGCTGTTACTTCTCCTCTTTATGGAGATGTGTAAGGTCTGTTGGACCACATCTCTTCCCTCCAAAGCAGCCAGTCAAAGATCGGGTGGCTGACCATTGCCTGCTGTGAAACATTCATCTAGTTGACTTTGTGTTTCTAAAACAAACACTACATCACTTTGGCTAGGTGTTAAAGTAGCATTTACAATTTAAATGTCAGTCTAAATAGACTAAGGTTCACTCACTGAATTTCTCTTGGCAAGCAAAGATCACTTGTTTTCATTGTTCAAAATGTTTCTCACTTGTTTTATGCGCATTTTACATTGTTAGTTTTTACCAACTTGTTTTCATTCTTTCTGCAGCTGCTCTTCTTAGAACCTTCAGCTTCTTGGGCTTTGAGATTGTGAGACCCGGACATCCCCTTGTCCCTAAGAGACCAGATGCTTGCTTCATGGCTTACACATTTGAAAGAGATTCTTCGGATGAGGATTAGTAATCTTGCAATGTTCTGCGTCTTTAGAGCTTTTTTTTTTTTCTTAGTCATCTAAGATGAGTTGTGATAAATTTCAGCATCTCTTCAGTTTACTGCTGTGGTTGAATGTTTTCCCTGATCTCTGTCCAGATTAAAGCTGATAGTGAAGGCAAGATGTTGAATTTTATTTGTCTGATCGTCTTTCCTGAATAATTTTTGTTTGCATGTTTTGATGTTGAATAAATGCGCACTCCAGATTATTGCAATGTCATTTGAAGTTTAATGTGTTTTTGTGATATCAAAGTACTTTAATTCTAAATAAAACATTTATATTATGTTTTTACGAAGAAACTTTTTTTTACTTTCAGCACAATCCTGTATAGCATGACTAGGGGTGGAAGAGGGTGGGGTACAGAGGAAAGGATGCAAAGCATGGTTTAAGAAATTGTCAGTAAGTCACATTATGTCCTTACAATGGAATCTGAAATTGGGTGGGATATACTATGCAGCAAGTAAACGTGTCCCTGAAGTTTGTGTTGAAAGCAGAAAAATGGGCAAGCATAAGTATATGAATGACTTTGACAAGAACCAGATTGTTATGGCCTTGCTGATCTGTGTCCACAGCAAAAAAACTCCTGCAGTGGGCATGTGAACATCAAAACTGGAGCACTGTGTGTGTGTGTGTGTGTGTGTGTGTTCGATCGCAGATGATCAGGTGTGTATTGCTTAACTTCAGAAGTGATGGGACCAGGCTGTATGATAAAAAGGCAAGCCGGCAAAGGCAGTACCTAAACCTTGTTGACAAATTGCACCCCTTCATGGAAACTATGCTACACTGCAAAAATAGTTTATAGTGGTTTACGGAACAAAATGATTGGTTCAAGGTGATTTGGCCTCCAGTTCTTCTTGGACTATAAAACCACTTTACTAACTGCCTGTAAGGCCAAATCTGCTGTTCTAACGAATGTTTCTCAATTTTTATCCCCCCCCCCCCCCCCGAACCAGTTCATCAGCAGGCTTGTAGTCAATCATGGCACAGATGTGTGTTTAGTAAACACATAAGCCAGATCTGTGCGCTAAAGCACCACAAGTTGGGCACAGTTTATTGCCTTCCTGTCACCAGCCTGTGCCAATAAAGGCCCCTTTCTCATGTACGGTTCCTGTGAGTATCCGTACATGTCTCATCCGCTTGCTCAGCAGGAATCGCTCTGTTGATCCCCGCTGAGCTGGCAGGGTGGTCCCTGTCAGATCTCCGCTCTCCCCTATTGGGGGATCGGATGAACACTGTTTGTCTGTCCGTGTTCACCCAATCCGCCCTGCAGACGGATGGAAAAATAGGATTTTCCTCAATCTGCAGAATCGAGTATGTTTATCCACTGACACCCGCTATCTCATAGGGATACATGCATGTCCCTTTTTTTATTTTTTTTTCCATCTGTAAACGGATGGATGAAAAAGTGACCATACAGTCCGCTGGTGTGAAAGGGCCCTTATGCATTATTGCAGTCTGATTACCAGTCATACTAGAAGTTGCTCATCACCACCATAACTAGTGTAGTGTCTGTACAGATTAGTATCCTGGTCCCTATCAGAACTATACCACTGTCTCAAAAAATGCAGGATAAGCCCAATCCCTGCCAGCACTTTCTTTTAGGCCATCTAAAGTGCAGGGTCAGTAAAATTTCTGATTACTGCCATATATACATTTGTTTACAAAACCAGTGTTGGCAAGATCAGTCCTGAGCTCTGCTAGCAGTTAAAGTGATTGTAACGTTTGTGTGTATTCCCCGACCCCATAAAAATGCCTGCTTTGTTGCAGTGCCGCCCAGATCCTCCTCTACTGAGGATCCCTCTTCTGTGATCCTGGGCCCTCCTGTACAGTGCCCCCACAGCAAGCAGTTTGCTATGGGGGCACTAGAACTGAGTCACAGCTCCGTGTCCATTCAGACATGGAGCCCTAGCCCCTTCCTTGATGGCTAGCTGATATTTTCTTGATTAAAAAAAAAAACATTTTATTGAGGCAGAGTAGTAAACATACAATAGTAGTAGGATGCATATCAATGAAACGATGATACAAACAGGAAATTTATGTACCTGTACAAGGTAAGTAAACAATAGAGGAGATTGCGGACGATTCCCCTCCTTCGACCAAAACATTTCAAACTCCCTGAGATTAACACAACCTTACGAAGGAATCTATGTTTTATTGTCTCTATTACATGGTTACTACTAAAGATCTCAAATCCATCCTTTGACATATAATCTAGTCAAATACAACATCTGCCCCTTACTTACATGCCTGTGGCTAATGTGCAACTATATGAAACATATTCTGCATATTAAACCAGTGTATCGTGAACCTGATCCCACATCCGTGTCGCAGATTATTAGATGTCACCAAGTCAATGTTTGCCCTACCACTTCTCCCCCTTGTGACCCATTATCCCTGCAGTAGCCTATCCATAATCAACTCTGCCAGCCCCGGAGTGTCTAGCCAGGGTTGCCATAATGAGTAGAATTTTTTTTGGACGCATTTCTGTGCTGGTATGTTTTTTGGTATGTAAGTTTTATTTTTTTTTATTTTTTTTATTTTTTTCCCCGTATCGGCATATTATTCACCATCTTAACCCAGAGTCCCTCTGTAGGCACTCTGGAGGTAATCCAAAATCTAGTAATGGCTTTCCGGGCAGCATAAAGCAGCCGGCGTACAGCTGTATGACCGTGAGGGGAGAGTGAAGGCACTTCGAGGGCACCAAGGAGACACACCACTGGATCATGCGGTGTCGGAAAGCCATACGCCTGTGATATAGTGTTAGTAACATAGTGCGAGTATCTAAAAGTTTTGGACATTTCCACATCATGTGTAATAAGTCCCCCTCTTGTGCATTACATTTTGGGCACAGCGGAGAATCTCTTAGACACCACTTGAATAGACGAGCCGGTGTCCTATAGACCCTGTGAAACAAAAATAAGTGCGACAATCTGTGTTGTGACGATACCAACGGAGCGGAAGATAAACCTAATTCCCACGTATCCCCATCTATGGGACCCAAATCTTCCTCCCTGCCTACACAGTAATGTGGGTGATACCAATCAGTCTGGAATAAACCTGTGAGATCATACCCCTGTCTCTGTTCATCAGGATGTCAGTGTGCAAGGGGGTGCTTCACTACCGAGATAGGGGAGAGCCTACTCTCACTCTGGATAGCATGTTGTAATTGTAAATACTTGTAGAACTGGGTCCTAGCAAGCGGCAACTCGCCTCCCAAATCTGTGAAGGACTTGAGGACTGAGCCCACAAACAATGAAGCAATGTAGTGAATTCCTGCATTGGTCGATTGTCTGAAACCCTCCAATTTAAAAAGTTCTTTATAGTAGGAATTCTTCCATATGGGAGTAAAGGGACATACCCCCCTAGTATTGAAAATGGACTGAATGTATTTCTACAAAGTATTTAGTAAGATAACAGTGGGTAGAGACTGCTCTAGGTGTGGGAGCCCTGCCTCTAAATGTGATACAGCCAGGAGAACAGATCCCAATGGTAACAGTGGTGTTTGTACCGGATCACCCGCATCCACCTCCCCCCAATTCCCCAGGTGTTGTATTTGTGACGCTACAAAATAGTATCGAGCGTGCGGAACAGCCATGCCCCCTTGATCTTTAGCTAATTGCAGTGTTTTGAGACTAATTCTTGGCACCTTTCCGCCCCAGATCAAATCCCTGAACTGAGCATCAATCTGCGCAAACCACTTATGTGGTATCCAAATTGGGGAGTTGTGGAAAACATACAGGAGTTGGGGGGGCCCATACCATTTTTATAAGGTTCGCTCTACCCGTAACCGATGGGAGTTTTTTTCCAAACAGCACACTTCTGTCTAAGCTTAAGTAGTATCGGAGTCAGGTTCAGCGAGAGGTACTGGGTGGGGTCGGAAGTCACCTGAATTCCCAGATACCTAAATTCCTTTGCCACCAATATATCCTTAGCACATTCAGGTAATTGGTCTTAATAGCTTCCTTTACCTTAATGCAGTGCTGTTTTCATTACTGCATTGTTTGTTTTTGTTCTCAAGTTGCTGTAATTCTTCTCTGATCTCCACAATTCCTGGTTGTCTGTTTTCTGATAACCACAGTACTGGGAGCCTTCTCTCTGTGGTCACTAATCAAGGAGGTGTGATTACTGTGTGTCTAAAACCCCTCAGCACTAGGGTTGAGCGAACCCGAACTGTAAAGTTTGGGTTCGTACGGAATTTTGGGTTTGTTTGGACCCGAACCAGAACCCGAACAATTTGCTGAAAGTTTGGGTTCGGGTTCGGAGTTTGGCACTGCACAAAGTGTCATTTCTGAAAGGAAAAAAAAGTCATTTAAAACCGGCTTTGCGGCTATAATGAATTGTCGGCTTCGGCAATTCAGAGAGGATTCATCATAAAAAAAATAGCGTGGGGGTCCCCCCAAATTCAATTACCAGGCCCTTCAGGTCTGGTATGGATATTAAGGGGAACCCCGCCGTCAATTTAAAAAAAGACGTGGGGTTCCCCCCTAATATCCATTCCAGACCCTTCAGGTCTGGTGTGGATTTTAAGGGGAACTCCACCCCAAATTTAAAAAAAAATGGTGTGGAGTTCCCCCCAAAATCCACACCAGACCCTTATCTGAGCACGTTAACCTGGCCGGCCGCAGAAAAGGGGGGGGACAGAGTGCGGCCCCCCCTCTCCTGAACCGTACCAGGCCACATGCCCTCAACATGGGGAGGATGTCGGCGCGGTTCCCCTTAATATCCATACCAGACCCGAAGGGCCTGGTAATTAAATTTGGGGGGACCCCCACGCTATTTATTTTTATGAATGAATCCTCTCTGAATTGCCGAAGCCGACAATTCATTAAAGCCGGTTTTGAATGACTTTTTTTCCGTTCAGAAATGACACTTTGTGCAGGGACAGTTCTAAGTTTATTTTTATGTATTTTTAAGTTATTTCCCTATTTTGCTGCCATTTGCAGCCCTCTAGCCCTTTCCATTAGTTTTTTAGAGACATTTTTAGAGACATTTTAGTAGTCAAAAGTCCGGGGTCCCCATTGACTTCAATAGGTTTCGGGTCCCGAACCCAGACTTTTTTCCGAAGTTCACCCGAATACCCAGGTGTCCGCTCAACTCTACTCAGCACCAATCAGTTTTGTTTTTCAAACCATCACTGCCCTGTATTGGCTCTGTGCTCTGTACATCACAGAAGCAGGAAACAACATGCAAAAATTAAACTAGAAACTGAAGGTACATTATATGTTTTATCTATGTTTAATCATTTTTAAAAGGAATCCGTTAACTATTATGTCTCTATGCCCTGTAAACAGTCATTTCAGCAAAAACTAATTTTTCCTTTACAACTCCTTTAACTACGCCGGCCATTCAATGGGCGAGACTCCATTTCAGGCCCCTCCAGAGTCTTCTTTTTAAGGTTTGGGATCACAGCCCAGAAACTTTGGACACAAAAGTAATGCTGCGTACACACGGTTGTTTTTCGGCATGAAAAAAAACGAAGTTTTTAAAAACGTCATTTAAAATCATCGTGTGTTGGCTTCACATCATTTTTTGGCTTCTGAAGAATGTTGTTTTTCGGGTTGTAAAAAATTATCGTGTGTGGGCGAAAACGAAGTTTTAAACCCGCGCATTCCCAGAAGCGAGTTATGAGACGGGAGCGCTCGTTCAGGTAAAACTACCATTTATAATGGAGTAAGCACATTCATCACGCTGTAACAGGCAAAAAAGCGTGAATCGTCTTACTAACAAGGAATCAGCTAAAAGCAGCCCAAAGGCGAATAGAACTTCCCCTTCAGAGTGCCGTTGTACGTCACCGCGCTTTGTTCATAATTTTTTTAAAATGATGGTGTGTGGGCAACATCGTTTTTAGTGATGAAGTTGGAAAAACTTCGTTTTTTGGACATGCTGAAAAATTTCGTTTTTTTTCATGCCGAAAAAACGACCGTGTGTATGCGGCATTAAGCTTTCCACCAGTGTCAAGAGGACCCTTTGGTGGTGGAGAAGACAGGCAGTTTTGTCAAGGGGCCTACTTTGGTCCTTCCCGACAGAAATAAGGGTCACAACAGACGCCAGCAGTTGGGGATGGGGAGCCCACTGGGATCAAAATATAGCACAGGGAATTTGGTCCCGATTCGAAGCAGGAAGGTCCTCTAACTGGTGCAGAATTTTTGAAAGCGCTGGAGCTGGAAATCAGGCGTCCGGGAGTTTTTTTGAGTCCCTCCATTGTGCCTTCTATTATCCTTAAGGGGTATTGTTTACCTGAACCTGCTCAATACCACTTGAAAGTGTCGTGGATTTCCCGGGCCGTCTGTGTGTCTTGCACATCTGGGATACCAACACCAGAACGACCTTCAGCCGTGGGCTACACTCGTGGCTAATACCACCAGTAATTATCTCCATTCACATGGAGGGAGTTCAAAGCAGTCGCTCTAGCCTTAGCTGCCTTCTATCTCCAAACCTCCAGGGGTCCCATGTGCAGATTCTTTTAGACAATGTCACTACAGTGGCATACCTAAACAAACAGGGGAGCACAAGGAGCAAGGCTCTTCTATTGCTGTCATCAGAAATCCTGTAGAGGGCAGAGAAGCATTTACTCTTCCTATCAGCAGTGCATCTCAAGGGCACGCTAAACAAAATAGCAGACTTCTTGAGCAGACAAAAAATTCAGGAAGCAGAGTGGAGCTTGAATCCGGAGATATTCTCACTGATCACCGAGATGTGGGGATGTCCACAGGTGGATTTGTTTGTATCAAAAGAAAACACTCAGCTCCCTCAATTCTTCTCTCTGAACCTAAACAGCGGATCATTAGGGATAGATGCCTTAGCACATCCCTGGAACTTTCATCTGGGCTATGCCTCCCCCCTTTCAGCTAATTCCTCTGGTGTTGAGGAAAATACAAAAGGAAAAAGTATCAGTAATCCTGATCACCCCATACTGGTCGAAGAGAGTCTGGTTTTGCTCCATTCTACAAATGAAGATCAAACCATTCTGGCAGCTTCCTCTCAGACAGGACTTACTACTACTACTTCAAGGTCCAGTATACCACCCGGATATAGCCAGATTAAGGCTAAACGCTTGGTATCTGAGAAGCAGTTGTTAAGAAACAAAGGTTTATCAGAACCTCTAGTATCCACTTTACTTGCATTTCACTTACCCTCAAAGTAATTTAGTAACTCTGTCTGGTGGGGCTAGAGGTACCCGTAGTATTTTTGAGAATGCTACCTTGGAGGCCCTACTCCTCAAACAAGTCCCTGAAATCGTTTTTTAGGACTCTCCATCTTCCTCTAAATTTGACAGCTGGGTCCTCCCCAGCCCCACCCAACAATCTGTCAACCAGGTCCATGATGTGCCGAACCCGAGAGCCCGGTAAACATTACAGTTCGGCGATTACGGTCTTTGTGACAGATTGCCCTCTCTGTCCTTTTAATAACTCAGTCCCCTACCACCAGAATCTGTCTTTCCTTATCCTTGCTCTGCTCCAGCAATGCATCTCCTTGACTGGTTTCACCTACATCACACAACAGGGTGTACTTTTTGGGATGTTTCAGCCCAGTACCGGCCTCCCTGGCACTTCCCCCTCTACCCTGCCTGTCACTGAACTACTCTGTTCTTGTGCCTCCACCCACCTCTGTGCTGACCCCTACCATCACCTGTCGGGTATGTTCCCAACGCTGCCGCCACCATACTTCACTGTAGGGATAGTATTGGCCAGGTGATGAGCGGTGCCGGATTTCCTCCAGACATGATGCTTACCATTCAGGCCAAAGAGATAAATCTTTGTTTCATCAGACCAGAGAATTTTGTTTCTCATGATATGAGAGTCCTTCAGTGCCTTTTGGCAAAACTCCAGGCAGGCTGTCATGTGCCTTTTACTGAGATGTGGCTTCCGTCTTGTCACTCTACCATACAGGCCTGATTGGTGAAGTGCTGCAGGGATGGTTGTTCTTCTGGAAGGTTCTCTCTCCAGGGAGAAACGCTGAAGCTCTGTCAGAGTGACTATTGGGTTCTTGGTCACCTCCATGATTAAGGCCCTCCTCCCCCAATTGCTCAGTTTGGCCGGGCGGCCAGCTCTAGGAAAAGTCCTGGTGGTTCTAAACTTCCTCCATTTACGGATGATGAAGGCCACCGTGCTCGTTGGGACCTTCAATGCTGCAGAAATGTTTCTGTACCCTTTCCCAGATCTTTGCTTCTATACAATCCTGTCTCAGAGGTCTACAAACAATTCCTTGGACTTCATGGCTTGGTTTGTGCTCTGACATGCACTGTTAGCTGTAGGACCCTATTTAGACAGGTGTGTGCCTTTCCAAACCATGGCCAATCAACTGAATTTACCACAGGTAGACTCCAATCAAGTTGTAGAAACATCTCAAGGATGATCAGTGGAAACAGGATGCACCTGAGCTCAATTTTAAGTGTCATAGCAAAGGCTGTGAATACTTATGTACGTGTGATTTTTTTTCATATTTTTTTTATTTTTAATAAATTTACAAGTGAAATGCATGCTCAATCGGACTCAGGTCAGGTGATTGACTTGGCCATTGCATAACATTCTACTTCTTTCCCTTAAAAAACTCTTTGGTTGCTTTCGCAATATGCTTCGGGTCATTGTCCATCTGTACTATGAAGCGCCATCCAATGAGTTCTGAAGCATTTGGCTGAATATGAGCAGATAATAATTGCCCGAAACACTTCAGAATTCATCCTGCTGCTTTTGTCAGCAGTCACATCATCAATAAATACAACAGAACCAGTTCCATTGGCAGCCATACATGCCTACACCATGACACTACCACCATCATGCTTCACTGATGATGTGGTATGCTTTGGATCATGAGCAGTTCCTTTCCTTCTCCATACTCTTCTCTTCCCATCACTCTGATACAAATTGATCTTGGTCTCATCTGTCCATGGGATGTTGTTCCAGAACTGTAAAAGCTTTTTTAGATGCTGTTTGGCAAACTCTAATCTGGCCTTTCTGTTTTTGAGGCTCACCAATGGTTTACATATTGTGTTGAACCCTCTGTTTTCACTCTGGTGAAGTCTTCTCTTGATTATTGACTTTGACACATATACACCTACCTCCTGGCCTGTTTTTGATCTGGCCAACTGTTGTGAAGGGTGTTTTCTTCACCAGGGAAAGAATTCTTTGGTCATCCACCACAGTTTTTTCCATGGTCTCCTGGGTCTTTTGGTGTTGCTGAGCTCACCGGTGCATAATTTATTTTTAATGATGTTCCAAACAGTTGATTTGGCCACACCTAATGTTTTTGCTATCTCTCTGATGGGTTTGTTTTGTTTTTTCAGCCTAATGATGGCTTGCTTCACTGATAGTGACAGCTCTTTGGGTCTCATATTGAGAGTTGACAGCAACAGATTCCAAATGCAAATAGCACACTTGCAATGAACTCTGGACCTTTTATCTGCTCCTTGTTAATTGGATAATGAGGGAATAACACATACCTGGCCATGGAACAGCTGAGAAGCCAATTGTCCCATTACTTTTGGTCACTTAAAAGGTGGGAGGCACAGATACAAACTGTTGTAATTCCTACACCGTTCACCTGATTTGTATGTAAATACCCTCAAATAAAGCTCAAAGTCTGCAGTTAAAGCACATCTTGTTCATTTCATTTCAAATCCATTGTGGTGGTGTATAGAGCCAAAAAGATTAGAATTGTGTCAATGTCCCAATATTTATGGACCTGACTGTATACCAATTCTAGAAGTCTGTCTAACAAGATGTAAAAGCTGGAGCTGCTGATGTACGAGGAAGAGTTTGATATTGTGGGAATTTCAGAGACTTGGTTTGACAGCTCCATTCAAGGGTATTCCCTATATTGCATAGATAGGAAAGGTATTTCAGGAATGATGTGCAAGTGAATGTGAGGGACGATATCACTAATGAAGCTTGGGGAGGAGGTGGATGTGGAGCTCCAAAGGGAGAAAACTAAGGGCAAAGTAATAATGGGTGTATACTATAGGCCCCCTAACCAGAGGGAGGTAGGGGAGGGGGACCTCCTAGCACAGCTTGGAATTGCAGCAAGTATGGGAAATGTCATAATAATGGGGTATTTTAACTCGCCATTTCCTAAATGTCTTGCAGCACAACTTCATGGGTCAGATGGTGAATGCACCAACAAGAAACCATGCCTTACTAGACCTACTGATGACTAACAAATTCAGACCTGATTGCGGATGTAGAAATACGGGGCAACTTAGGAAACAGTGACCGTAGGTCAATTAGTTTCAGTATAAATCACAGATATAGGAAACACAAGGGTAATACAAAGACACTGAATTTCAAAAGCATCAACTTCCCTAAACTGTGCTCTTTTGCTTGATGACATTAACCACTTGCCGACCTCCTCATGTAGATATACGTCAGCAGAATGGCACGGACAGGCACATCAACGTACCTGTACGTGCTCTGCTTGACGTGGGTGGGGGGTCCGATCGGGACCCCCCCCCCCGCTACATGCGGCAGTCGGTAAGCCTCGGGGAGCGATCCGGGACGACGGCGCGGCTATTCGTTTATAGCCGCTCCGTCGCGATCGCTCCCCGGAGCTGAAGAACGGGGAGAGCCGTGTGTAAACACGGCTTTCCCGTGCTTCACTATGGCGGCGCATCGATCGAGTGATCCCTTTTATAGGGAAGACTCGATCGATGATGTCAGTCCTACAGCCACACCCCCCTACAGTAGTAAACACACACCAAGTGAACACTAAATGTTACAGCGCCCCCTGTGTTTAACTCCCAAACTGCAACTGTCATTTTCACAATAAAGAATGCAATTTAAATGCATTTTTTGCTGTGAAAATGACAATGGTCCCAAAAATGTGTCAAAATTGTCCGAAGTGTCCGCCATAATGTCGCAGTCACGAAAAAAATCGCTGATCGCCGCCATTAGTAGTAAAAAAAATAAAAATGCAATAAAACTATCCCCTATTTTGTAAACGCTATAAATTTTGCGCAAACCAACCGATAAACGATTATTGCGATTTTTTTTACCAAAAATAGGTAGAAGAATACGTATCGGCCTAAACTGAGGAAAAAAATAAATGTTATATATGTTTTTGGGGGATATTTATTATAGCAAAAAGTAAAAAATATTGCATTTTTTTCAAAATTGACGCTCTATTTTTGTTTATAGCGCAAAAAATAAAAACCGCAGAGGTCATCAAATACCACCAAAAGAAAGCTCTATTTGTGGGAAAAAAAGGACGCCAATTTTGTTTGGGAGCCACGTCGCACGACCGCGCAATTGTCTGTTAAAGCGACGCAGTCCCGAACTGTAAAAACCCCTTGGGTCTTTAGGCAGCATATTGGTCCGGGGCTTAAGTGGTTAAATAAGATAAAATCCTAAGAACAACGAATACAGGGGAAAAATGGAAATGCTTTAAGAGCATAATAAATATAGATATTGGCCAGTGCATTCCAAAGGGAAATAAGTTTAAAAGGGATTAAAAAAAACAAAAAAACAATTCCCAATCAAAAAAAAAAAATGAAACAAAATCGAACACATTTTTCAGCGGTGCACGTGTCTACTGGCGACCCTAGCATAGGGAAAAAACTATTTAGTGAAAGGGAATTTAAAAAAACATGCGGCCATTCACTAAGATTGGAAGAAGATGAACAATGGTCAAAATATACTAGAGTACTGCTGAGGGAAACACTGTTTCTGGCTGTAAAGCTATTGCGATTAAACGGAATCAATCTGTTCCTCCATCTACACAGCAATGGATTCAGATGGTGAACCAGATACTACCTTATAAAAAGCTTTTTTTTAGTACAAAGTTTGCCCTAACAACTATAAAAAGGTGTGGGAACCTTGGTGTTTGTCTACTACTACTACTACTACTACTACTATATGAGGTAATAATATATACTTAACCTACAGTATATGTTACGGTGTGACTGTACTTGTGTACCTGGCATAGAATTACTCTGTACCCAATTTTCTACTTTGCTACTCCCAATGTCACCTCCGCATTCACAAATGAGAGAAGGCGTCACCCCTCGTTTGCAAACACAGAAGTGAAGATGGGAGGCTACCCGGGTTCACGCTGACAATATTTAAACCATTCTGTTGAGGACCACACATTTCTTTCTTCTTACCTTCCCTTCGACCAGGACATGGGCACTCTGGATAATAGTCACACCATTCACCATGGTATTTTATTTGGTTTATTACAGCTACCATCTTCCTAACCTACTATGTTAGTTACTTCCTTAGTCCCCTATTATCCCAGAGCAGAGAGAAATCGGCTGCAGCTCCACCTGGGGAGAGGTTCCGCTGGGGGAGTCTGACAGCTCTGCCCCACTGCCCGGCGCACGGGGGTCCCCTGTTGATACCCCTTTGGGGGCTCACTTTGGACACCTTTTGGACACTGGGAGCCACGGTCCACCGCAGACTCCTTCCTGTTTGTGTCCCACTGTAAGGGGCAGATGGGTATGCCGCATGTGCATCGGTGGGGCAGTGACACGGCATGCGACTTCGCCCCTAGGTGTCATTGCGACGCTGTCCTCACACTTTTGCCAAGCTGATACCAATCGCACAGCGGTGCTATTGGTTGATTTTAGGCTGCACACAGGTATATTTACCTGCATCCCAGGCATTCAGCATGAAGCCGTAGGACTGCTTGGTGAATACGACAGACTTGCCAGACAAATACCAATGATACAGGTGGAGGTATGTAGGAATTTCATGACTCAATTGATGACACTTTTCTCCTTACCTTTTCGCCCACTTCCCGGTGCCTTATATACCGTATATACTCGAGTATAAGCTGTTTTTTTTCAGCCCTTTTTTAAGGCTGAAAAAACCTCCTCTCGGCTTATACTCGAGTCAGTGTACCTGAAATTATTGACAGGCTGCGGGTGTTCCGTTGTTTAAAAGTCGCGTTTCTCAGCAGACACAGTTCCGCCTATCACGAACGTTCTCTCATCCTCGGACTCAGTTTCCCAGCAGACACTGTGTTCAGTGTTCCGCCAATCACGGACGCCTTTTCAATCCTCGGACAAGAGGACGTCCGTGATTGGCGGAACACTGAACACAGTGTTCACTTGTTGGCTGTGGAAGCACCGGGAAGGGGAACACATGGATGTACTTTTGCAATGGAAGGGCGTTTGTGTGGGGCTATTTATACACAGGGCGTATCTTACTAAGTAAGCTTGGCCTATTTCCTATCTCACTGATTGCGCCGGGCCAAGTTCTGAGCATGCCTAGTGAGGTGCAGATTCGTGCGCGCATGCGCAGTACGGCCGGCCCTTCATTTGCATGGGGTCACGGCTCATTTCAATGGAGCACGCCCACTTCCTTCCCACTTTCAATTACCCCGCCTTACGCCTCGGAATTTGCGTTACGCTGGCGCACATTTGGGCGCAAATACTCTGTGGATACGGCACTTACGCCACAAAATTCAGCCTCCGTAACTTAAATGACATGCGTTACACCGATCTAAAAATGCGCCGCTCTACGTGAATCTGGGCCTTTGTATTTACCAGTAGGGTCAGCTCACACTGGAACACACGCATTCTTGTGTGGTCCTACCCATTCCAGTTTTTACAGCCAATTCTTCTGTTCTGGTGTGAATGGGCCCTATATCTATTTCTTGAAGTTCACACAGGTCTCACCACTGTTAGTGATATACTACTGCTTTTCTACAAAACTGAGAGTTGTGGGAGGGGCTATACTGGACTGGCCAATGGCTTGTTTGTATCACACACCAGAGCCTGATATGATGGGGAAGACCACTCTAACACTTCTGACTCAGGGCCTCTGATCGTGTGAACAGAAGGCACAGAAGTGCAGAGTGGCACAAGTGCCTGTAAGTCTTGCTAGCAGAGCAGGTGTCTACATCAGGCAGGGGTAGTCGTCAGAGGTCTTCAGTGAAGCAGGCAGGCTCTGTGGCAGCTGGTGAGCAGCGGATCGAAGCAGGCTGGTACTGGCAATAGCAGGCAAGCAAGGCATATACTGATAGAAAACAGTGGGTATGCAGGTTAAATCCGGGTGACAGCCAGAGAAATAGCAGAGTCGGACAGGCCGGGTCATGCACTGGCAAGACAGATCAGGTACAGGAGCACAGGCAAAAGTGTGGTCAAGGTACAAGCCGGGTCAGGAGCTGATCAGTGAAGCAGTGGCAAATGAAGCAGGCAGAAGCGGTGGTCAGAGTGCAGGCCAAGGTCAATACAGGCAGAGTTCAGGGAGTAGTCAGCAACTGGAATTGGGATACAGGATCACAGATTTTCAGGACACAGAAGGCTGAAGACAAAGCAGCACTGAACCTGAGCACTGGCTCTGTATAAATAGCCCATTTGGTGCTACAGTCTGTCACACGAGCATGCCATTGTGCCTGTGTATGTCCACATTTTTGTGCGCAAAAAGATTTGTGCATGTGAATATTAGCATGTGCCCAATTCCTACGTCTAAAAGAAGGAATGTGAGTTAGCATATGAAGATGCACAGAAGTCTGCTCAGAGAAGCCTGCTTGTCTACTCATGCGCATGCTCATCCTGACAGTTTGCAAGTGTCCCTTTCCTCCTGAAGGAAGTCATATAACCCAATTTTCCATGCTTTTCTACTGATCATTTGTCCCTTAATTAACCTGAAGTACCTGTGTAAAATACTTATCTTGAAGAAAATCTTGGATGTAACAAACCATTTAAACAATGGTTTCCTTCGTCTTCTCAGAATTAAGTGAAATTAGCAAAAACAAGTTGGAGGATTGTAGCGGTTCCAGCGGTGACTTCAGTTAACAAATCTTTATGGTTTCTACTGTAGAGGCAGAGATAGCAGATAAACTAGCTTGTACATAATAGGTCCTGATAATGTTTATCCCAGCACTCTTAAGCCCAGTACACGTTCCAAAAGTCTGCCGGTACATGTGTACCACTGTCTGTTTAACAAATACATAAGAATACATAAGCACAGAGGGAGTGATCCTTCCATCACACATCCGTTTTCTTTCATTCAACCCACTGTATACACAGCCTAATACCTTGTACACACTACAACCACCAGTCGGAGCTGATGTACTAACCATCTGAGGTGTTGTGTTCTGAAAGGGGGACCCCCCACCAGAACAATCCAATCAGCGCTCTCTGCCATTGGCTGAGAGCGCTGATCTGGAGTCGGTCAGCTGCTGGTTGTCCAGCATGCTCATCTGGCAGAAGCTGGCCAAATGGCCGGCTTCTGTCGGACAGACCGACATACACACTGGCCAAATTTTGGCCATTTTTTTTTTAACCAGCCGATGTCTCCCAACATTCGGCCCATGTGAACAAAGCTTAAAGGGGTTGTAAAGACAAAAATATTTTCCTCTTAAATTAAAGTCTGACAGTAGCTGATAAAGTAAAAAGTAATGTTTTGCATTATAACTAGTTTGATACCTGTTCACCTCCGTCACTCCTGAATCATTATTCTCACTGACTTCCTGGTTTGCGGTGCGCATTCATTCTTGCTACATCACGGCCTAATGGGAACTACAGTTGCCATTAGGCTTAGCCTCCATGCCTGTGAGGGATAAGAGAGCATCTTCACGCAGGGCTGTAGTCATAGGGAGGGGGTGAGCACATTCTGCTTTCCACCATGCAAAACAGCTCAGATGCTGGTGGAAAGCAAGAAGAGGAGAGACAGGAAATGGCATTTACAAACCTGGATTACTGTATTTTGGAGGTCAAAAGGAAAAACGAGGTAAGTGATATTTAAATGCTCTAGCTTACAGCAATCAATTGATCTAATAAAAAACGAACCTTAAGTGTTCCTTTAAGAGAACTTCAAGGTTTATTGCTGGACAATTTACCGATCTTTGTCATCAAGATTTGTTAACTGAAGTTCCACATGACTGGCAGACAGCTAATGATGTACTTATCCACAAGAAGGTAGTAAGGAAGAAGCTTGCAACTACAGGCCAGTGAGTTTGACATCTGTAATAAGGATGCGCTAGGTTTGGATCAAGTAGGGCTCTATGAACTTCAAAGAAGTTATGATACAGAACCCAAACTCCACTGAAATCAATGAGAGCCAAATCATTGCCATTTTCTGGGCTAATAGTCAAAGCATTGTCAAAATAGCATGGAGGGATGGGCACTGTTCTGAATAACTTTTATCCCTGCAAATCTTTTCTTTTTATAATTTCATTTAACCGTGGGCTTTTTCTGACAAAGGTACTTTTTTGCTATGAACCCAAAACTCCATACATCAACCAAACCAAAATTGGGCGATTAAAATATGTATATCAATCACTACCAATCACAGGTAATGGTGCCATCAAACAGGAGGTTAGATTTTGGTAAAAAAACAAAAGCACAGTAAAAAAATGATGGTAATAACCCTGCACCACAATACAAATTGATATCTTTCGTACAGTGGAGTCAGGGTCTTACATAAAGATAACGCTTGGTAATATATTCCAAAAGAACTGGAAACTTCTCTGTGGTTGTGTCCAATTGGGTATACTGGCCACTGTAGCTATCATAATACCAGGTCTGCCACTATATTGGCCTGTCCCATTGAAAATATCCTATACGACACGAGAGGTGCCAACAAACAAAACTTGGAGTCAAATGGCAGTTTGAGGAGTCAATATAAATCAAATGACTCTGCCAGTCACCCTCCCACAAAAAATGTAATATAAAAACCCCAAGAGATTAAGATTTACTAATTCTCCTTAAATTGTAATGTCAGTAGTTCCTCAGGGCATCTGAAGTATTGTTCACCCTGATATATAACCATGCTGTGCCCCTCAAGAAATTAAGGAAAGTCAAAAAGGTGCAACCAAAACTCAACATGTTTCGCTCCTATGTGGAGCTTTGTGAGGAGTAAATAAGTGAAAATAAATAACCTAACTGTGCACCAAACAAATTAAAAAGCACATGGCAAATATGGCCGACTGTGAATGGGTTCCTCTATTTATAATATGGGCAAGCAAAATAGCCGCCATGTTCATAGCACGATGAGGTCCACATAAGAAAAGAGTAACAAATTTCCACGTGACCTAATATGACCTATCTTTTCTAGACGACCATTTTTTTCTGGTACTGTAAGCGTACTATCCCACTGTATGAGGGCAGAAGCATTCACACTTAGTGGTTGTGGTTCACTAATCATAAGAAAGAAGTGCACTGATGATTTGGTCACGTGGATGGATATCTGTTACTGTATGGCGTACGCAATGTTAAGTATGGCCGTCGTTCCCGCGTCGAATTTTACATTTTTTATTTTGTTTGCGTAAGTCGTCCGTGAATGGGGCTGGACGCCATTTACGTTCACGTGAAAACCAATGACGTCCTTGCGACGTCATTTGGAGCAATGCACCCTGGGAGTTTTGACGGACGGGGCATGCGCAGTTCATTCTGCGCGGGGACGCGCTTCATTTAAATGAAACACGCCCCCTACTCGCCGCATTTGAATTCCGCGCCCTTACGCCGCGAGAGATACACTACGTCACCGTAACTTACAGGGCAAATTCTTTCTGGATTCAAAGATTTGCCAAGTAAGTTACAGCGGCGTAGCGTATCTCAGATATGCTGCGCGGGTGCAGATCTTTGTGAATCTGCCCCTCTATGCCCAGTTTGAATTTTTATCTTATTTCTCTCACATTGTACACGTTTATGATGTTATTTGTCACATAAGAAAAAAGTGCATTGAAGATCTGGTCTTGTGGATATTTGGTTAAGTGGATATTTGTTACTCTTTTTTTTTGTGGACTAAAGTCCAAGTTTGAATTTTAATTTAATTTCTCACACATCATATATGTTAATGATATTATTTGTTGCATTTGCGTTTTCTAATATTTGGATATAATTCTAGTGCTACACCTTCTACATTTATGGTTTTATATCTTGTATCAAGATATAGTGTTAGCAGCTTCACTGTTATGTGATTTAATCATTTTTCCTAAGTGCAGATTATTTTTGTTTTATATGCATTAATCTTGGCAAAGTTCCAATTTATGGCCCAAATGTACAGAATAATTGATTCTCTGATTATTACTTTTGCTTGGAGTACCACGCTAATAAATATTATATAATGCATACAGTTTCAAATATTTCATGAGTATGGCAGTCATACTGTAGCTCCTTGTGACGGATCTCGGATACCCCGGCTGGGCACCTCTGCCAGACCCGTGTCTCCTGCTCTCCAAACGCACCCGCAGACAGCAGACTCGCCATGACCAGCCGTTAACCCCCCAATCATAAGGCAAACCACACAGGTGTTGAGGGTTAAACATGCAGAGCATACAACTGTTTATAAGGTACAAAAAAAAAACACTTTTAAACACAGTAAGGGACACTCCCTATAGCCTTGTCATACAGGGGGTAGGGGACAAGGAAGAACCAATGTAAACTTGACACTTGTATATTCAAACAACTACAGTTGAAACACATTAGGGATGAGCCGAACACCCCCCCCCCCCCCCCGTTCGGTTCACACCAGAATCTGCGAACAGACCAAAAGTTTGTGTGAACTTTAGAACCCCATTAAAGTCTATGGGACTCGAACGTTTGAAATCTAAAGTGCTGATTTTAAAGGCTAATATGCAAGTTATTGTCCTAAAAAGTGTTTGGGGACCCGGGTCCTGCTCCTGGGGACATGTATCAATGCAAAAAAAAGTTTTAAAAACTGCAGTTTTTTCAGGAGCAGTGATTTTAAATGACTTTTTATCCTTCAGAAATGACACTTTGTGCAAGGACAGTTCTAAACACGGGGAACAAGCGCTGCTTTACAGGCATACTTTACACACCCCCTAGGTACGAAATTTAAATGAATATTTCACTTTTATTGTTTCACTTTAAACATTATTAAAATCACTGCTCCCGAAAAAAACGGCTGTTTTTTTAAAACTTGTTATGCATTAATACATGTCCCCTGGGGCAGGACCCGGGTCCCCAAACACTTTTTATGACAATAACTTGCATATAAGCCTTTGAAATTAGCACTTTAGATTTCTCCCATAGACTTTTCCAGGGTGTCCTGCAGCTTTTCGAATTTGCCACGAACACCCCAAATTGTTCGCTTTTCGGCTCATCCCTAAAACACACCAAGGTAGTATTATAAGCAGTCAGCCCCTCCTTACACATCCCCCACACCTTTTGTCTACGTGCCATGACCTAACATAATTAAACACAGTAACAAGAGGGTGGTGGGATGGGGAAGGCATTCAGCTTACATAGAGACCTCATTACATGATCCCAATGCCATTTTGTCCCCAAGTCTCTCATTCTCTGTTGGGCCATAGTATTTGGAGGCCAATCCACAGCCCCCATCCAAAACACACATTGACAGTGGGTTTTGTCACACTCCTAAATGTGTGTTATAAGATGTAGTGATTAAAAAAAATATTATTTATGTGTCCATAAATAACATTTGATAGCGGTATTTGGAATAAATGGCTCTCTGAAATTAAGTTTTTATCTGTGCTGTAAACCAACAGTTCTGGTAGTAGATTTGGACCAGGGGCATGAAGGCCTCATATTCATGGCTTTGGCTGCTGTATAAAAATAGAAAATAAGCCCCTTATTTTTTGGATTTGTAATGGCTTGTAAATACCTTCTATTTTAAGAAGGCTCTGCTGTGTTTCGCAATGGATTAATGAAGAGTTTTTTTTCTCCTTCAACTCACCTCAACATAACCTGTCTGATTATGCTATACTATAGCAAAAGTTAACTGTTCACCTCTGTCTAATTTAGTAGCCTGCATTTCAGTATTTTCTAAGTAACCAAACATATTCAACACAACATGAAAAAAAAAAAGGAACATGTTGAGCAGTTTTCTGCCTTATGTAATTGTACTGTATCTCCACATGTCTTGCAGCTCTTGCTGTTTGCTGTACCACATTGTTCCGTTATCCTGCTAAGCTGGAATTCTGCCAAGGCATAAGATGTGGCTGACAGTTGGCTGTTAGTGTTCACTGACCTTGAACATGTCCTCCATCGAGCCCCAATGTAAAATACACATTTTTAATTAGAATTTTAGGAGTTTCATATGCTATGCAATAGCTTTGTTGTTTCAGTATTTAACCACTTCAGTTCTCCTGCCTTGATACCCCATATGGACCAGAGCCATTTTAACATTTGCACTATGGGCCTATTTAGTTTGCAAAGTAATGTTTTTTTTGTTTGTTTAGCAATATTCTTTTGCAAAAAATGTTTTTCTTCTATGCAAGTTTGAGACAAAAATAGGTAAAAAAATTAATTAAAATATTAATTATTTTCTGTTTAGGCCAATGTTAATTTAAAAAAAAGTATTTGAATCTATAGTTTGCCCCCTTTAAATGAACACTAATATTATGTTTCTGGTACAAAAAAGTGGCAATGTTATTTGCAAATGGAAGAAAAAGTAGCAAATAAAAGACATGGAAAAAAAAAAAAAAATCAAATGGTAAAAAACAGGAGTAAAATAAAAATCAGTTGAAAAATAATAGCTAGGAAGAGAGGAATGAGTTACTTAGGGATGATTAGGTTTACCATAGAGTTACTAAGGGGTTAGATAGGAAAAAAAAATATTTAAAAAAAAAATGAATTTCTAAAGTTTCTTTAAAATATGTTTTTGTGCAAATCAAACATTTGACTTACATAAAATTAAAAGTCAATACAATGAAACAATACATTGAACATTAGTATTTACTCAATGACTCTTGCACGCTATCTCTGAGTGGAATTTTACACAGGTGAAGCTATCTTTTGACAGCTGCTGCTGGTGTGTAAAACAAAACAATTATCGACTGTCACTTAGAGAGCCAGTAATAGCCAGAGTTAGCAGCAAGTGGAGCAGTAGAGAAAAGATTGACGTAAAAGATGCATCATAAAATACTTTGTTGAAATTTATTAGAATGTAACTCTCAGGCCGGGTACTCACGACCAAACATGTACGATGAAAGCGGTCCGTCGGACCGTTTTCACCGTACATGCCTGCCAGAGGGCTTCTGTACGATGGTTGTACACACCATCGTACAGAAGTCCGCGCGTAAACAATACGCGGGGAGTGTCTGCGTCGTCGCCGCGACGATGACGCGGCGATGACGCGGAGACGTGGGCGGGCCTGCCATTTAAAGGCTTCCACGCATGCGTCGAAGTCATTCGACGCATGCGAGGGACGGCGGGCGCCTGGACATGTACGGTAGGTCTGTACTGACGACCGTACATGTCCGAGCGGGCAGGATTCCAGCGAACGGTTTTAAAACACGTCCACGAATATTTGCCCGCTGGGAAAAGGCCCGGCGGGCAAATGTTTGCTGGAATTCGGCCCGCTCGCGCCTACACACGACCAAACATGTATGCTGAAACTGGTCCGCGGACCAGTTTCACCATACATGTTTGGTCGTGTGTACGGGGCCTAAGACCCCATTCACACCTGAGCGACAGCCGCGTTCGGCGGTAGCGGCGTATTTTGCCGCGGGTGTGAAACTTTCATTTTTTTTTTTTTTTTTTCAAAAGTCTTCCCATTGCTGTCAATGGGAAAACGCCACTGTCGCCTGAAAAAAAGGGTCCGGGACTTTTTTTCAGGCGACAGGCGTTCGGCGTCTATGAGATGTGAACCATCTCCATAGACAGCAATGGGAATTCTCCCCTCTAGCGGCAGAAGCGTCCGGTGTCGGGCGTTTTGTCGCTCAGGTGTGAATGCAGCCTTATATTAAAAAAATCTTCAACTGGGTAGGATAAGAGAATATAGGTGCTGTAAAAGAAAAATTGTCTTTTTTAATCTTGAAAAATACAGTGCTTTATGTACAGTAAGTATTCAAAGGTGACAAGTGAGCCGCTAGCACTAAAAAGGTGAATATCCAGTCCTCAAACACAATATAAACAATATATAACAGTGCAGCGCTAAAAGAACTATAATATGTAAATGTTCAAAGATGAAAAAAACAAATACAAAAAAAATATTCAACAGTTAGTGACAAAAGGTTGCGACTAAGGCCTCATTGTTCCAGCTCAATTCAGCTGAGAGTATACGGAACTGAAGAGCATATTGTCCCACTGAACGGGATTCTAGGCGGAGACGTAAAAGGGTGCTGGCCGCTGAAGAGACACGAGCCGGTTCTTCGAAGATATTTTCGAAAAAGTTTCAAGAAAACAGGCAGGCTAGAAACCACTGGATCATTCGATTCCCACAAAGAGGCTGCCCAGGCTAAAGCTTCACCGGAGAGGAGGGAAATGATATAGGCTATCTTAGCCCGATCAGACAGAAAGTGTTGGGGCAGGAGCTCAAAATGAATAGTGCATTGGCTAAGGAATCCCCTGCAGGACTTAGAGTCCCCAGAGAAACGGGACGGAGCTGGCAGTTGTAGTGAATGCGACTCTGCGACTGGTGCAATAGGCGCAGCCGCTGGTTGTACTTGGGGTTGCTGATCCGGGGTTCCCAAAGAGGTCTGAAGCTGATCAAAGCGGGAAGCCAGATCCTGTAGGAAACGCATCACCTTAGTCTGATTAGCTTCATGTGTCTCGAGTCTGCGAACAATGCCCTGTAATGGATCGTCTGCGGGGCGCGGCACGTCGGCTGGGTTCACGGCTGTTCAAACTGTCAGGTCACCTGTGGCCAGGTGACAAGTGCAATACCGTTGGGGTCAGGGATGCACCACAGGGTAGTGAACCCTATAGCCGACTGCTGCAATCAGAGAGGAAGTGTGAGCCCAAGATTCCCCAGGGCGCGGAGTCTAAGAACCAGCTTTGTGTTCACCAGAGCCTCTAGTGGTGAGGATGGCCTTCGCTGCAGCTGGATCCAGATCGCGACCCCTGGGATCCCCTAGGTCACGCTCCGCAGGGAGAGAGGGGAAGCAGCAACCAGGACAAGCGATAGTGATGGGTAAGCCAAGGTCGGGGCAACAGACAGACTAGAGTAACCAAGGGACAGACCAAAAGGTCAGGGTCACAGGCAAACAAGGGTAGTCAGGGACAAGCCAAATCGGTACACAGAAAGGTTAACATATCACACGGCAGACAGGAACTCAAGCTACAAACAAAGTTGAACAGCACTGCAGACCTTCAGTGCAACAGTTAATATATGCTTCTTGTGATGGCCTGGGGTGGAGCCATACAGGGAGGAATGTGATAAAAGACAGCCAGGAAGGGAGTCAGGCCACTAATCAACACATGGAGACAGGTAAGCTGCCAGACTTTATTGCATATCCATGACACTCATGTGCTCTGAGCAGGAAACTGTCATGTTATAAATTGTGCTGGGATTCCTAGGTGTTTGTTTTCCCTTTCAGACTGCATGTGTGATTGTCAGTAGTTTGTTGCCCATACAGGGTCCACTTCCTTGGTTCATTTTTGGATCTCTTCTGCAATCTGTCCTTGTACTCCAGGGGTGGCAAACTCAAATTCATCGGGGCCGCATCAGCAGTATGGTTACCCTCAAAGGGCCGGTTGTATAGGATTATGCATCTACTCTTTATTATCATAAATAAGACGCAGAGTTGGAAGCGGGACGGAGGCGGAGACACAGAGTAAGGGGAATATGTGCCGCGCCGCTCGCTCGCTGAAATCCTGGCAAAATGAGGTGGCTGCTGTGCGGGCCAGGGATGGACTGGGACAATAAAGTGGCCCTGGACTTCACCCAGACCGGCCCACTTTATTTTTCCAAACACACTGTGTGCTGCTGCCAAGACTGCCAGTACTGCCACTGGTCACTGATGAATAAATGTACTGCCACTGATGCATCAATGGCTGACCAGTGGCAGTACATTCATTCATCATCAGTGACCATGACCAGCAGTGGCAGTACATTCATTCGTCTGTGACCGTGGCCAGTAAATTCATTCATCAGTGACCATCACCAGAGCAGGACATGTCACATTATTACATCAGTTACTATGACCAGTGGCAGACAGTACATCCCCCAATCTTCATACACATATCACATCAGTTACTATGACCAGTGGTGTACATTTACCCCCCCCCCCGCCATGCTGCATATTAAAAAAATCAGAATGGCAGTCGCAGTTCATAATCTACATACATCCGATCAAACTGCACTGTAGTCAGATGCCTTAGTAGTGTTTGTGTTCTTACTTGTTCAACTTGCTGGCAATGGTGGTGGCACTGACTGTATCGTCGTTCTTCGTTCCTCCTCGGTGGCGCTGGCTCCGCCTCCTCTTGTAACTTGAACCGCCTCTCTCCTCGGGCTTGGCTCCTCCCATGCTCCTCCTCCCATCCCCTCCCGCATACGGCCGTGACCCCTGAGATACGTCACGCCGCTGGGAGGGGAGCAGGGCCGCTCTAAACATAGGAGGAGCCGGAGGGAAGTTTTGATGGCATTGGCAGCCGCAGCGTGATGGACGGTTATTGGCTGGTGGCGCAGCTGGGTACGTGCAGCCAGGTAAATAAATACTGAATCAGAGAAACACTGACATATTTGACAGTGATTTACAGCCATCGCTGGTGCGGGACACATTACAAGGTCCGGCGGGCCTTGTGTTTGCCACCCCTGTTGTACTCCTACCCATGTTTTCTGTGTGGACTGGTGGAGTACGTTTGGGTGCGTGATGGTCGTGCATGGCGTTCCGATGTCACGGTGATGGTGTCATCTTTGTGCACCAGTATGTGGTAGGTATTTATAAAATCTGCTGTCTGAAGTCACAGTTGGAGAACATCAGTGCAGTGGGTGATAGAAATACTAGGGGTGGTTGACCCAAAACAGTATTTTCTGAACTCCTGATCCTGGAGTGCATTTGTACATGATGATGTTGATTGCTTCCATCTGTTTTAGGGTAGGTACTGTTACATATGGAACTCACATTGCATTCCCTTGTTTTCCTTTTACCTATCTATAATATAGTTTATTTTTTTGTGGACTTATCTTCTTGAGAAGAATTTTTGATTTATTGAGTTTGTGTCATCTATTTAGTATCCCCAGTAGGAGACAGAGATTTTTCCCTTTCTCTGAAACTTTTAATTTCTGGAACCCCCACTCTTTAAAGTACCATTTGAATAGTTTTTCTCTGGATTAGCTGGGTTTTTTGGGTGAACATTGGTTACAAGACAAGTTCCTGGATGTACAGTATATAAAATTGTTTTTTATTTTCTTATTTTCTTGTCTTTATTTTGGTTTTCCAGTGCAATACAATTCTGAGATAAATCAGTATGTTCAATCCACAATATATAATTGCACAACATGCTGTATTCAGATATATTATTATTTTCATCTACAAGAGCAGTACCATACAAAATTGATATCTGAAAATATTCAGATTGCAATAGGCTCAGCAGGAACATTTAAGAAAAAATGCAAGTAGTATATTCACAAATAAAGTTTATTTGTAGAGCATTATATTGTATTCATAAGAAAAATAGTAAAGAAAAAGATATAGGAATAGGAGGGAGAAGGGAAAGATGAAAAGAAAAAGGCAAGAGAGAAAACGTTTGAAATTGAAGCGAATCAATAAAATTCAAAAAAGGTGACCAAGTTAACAACATAACAATAAGACACATAAACTAGGACGCAGATGCTTTCCTAGGCTAAATATATTTTATCAGTATTCTCCCCTACACCGTGCTAATTTTTTTTATTAATAAATACCAAATAAAATATTATACTGAAACAAATAAAACTATTGATACTAACTCACTGTTGCCATTATAACCCCACTCAATTATTATAAAGTAACTGAATAATATGTGCTCTAATTACTAGTAGCGCTGAGAAGACATGAACAATGAAAATCATTCAAAATGTATATATAATATAATTATATGTACCGTATATATAAAGATTTATATGTTTTTGAATTTTTTCATTATTCATGTCTTCACAGCACTACCGGTAATTAGAGCACATATTGTTCAGATACTTTATGATATTTCTTAATACAGTGGGGCAGATTCACATAGAATCCGCGGCGGCGTAGTGTAAGCCATTTACACTAAGCCACCACAACTTACTGGAGCCGTATTCTCCAAGCACTTGCTCCGTAATTTGTGGCGGCGTAGTGTAAATGGCCCGGCGTATGGCCGCGTAATTCAAAGGGGGCGGCTTGTATTTAAATTAAGTGCGCCCCCGCGCCGATCGAACTGCGCATGCGCCGGCCGTTAAAATAGCCCAGTGCGCATGCTCCAGCTCACGACGGAAAACGTCAATGAAGCCGACGTGAGCGTCATTGACGTAAAGTCCTATTCGCGAACGACTTAGTAAAACGACGTAAAAGACGACGCTGACCCGACGCCATACTTAACATGGCATACGACGGACCTTCGGAAACTTACCCCTCATATAGCAGGGGTAAGTTTACGCTTACGTAAACGACGTAAACGACGACGAGGTGGCGCAAAAACGTTCGGGAATCGGCATATCAGGCTCATTTGCATAGACAAATGAGAAATCGTCGTAAACGCCATCTAGCGGCCAGCGTGGAATTACATCTAAGATCCGACGGTGTAAGTGACTTACACCTGTCGGATCTACGCCGTATCTATGCGTAAATGATTCTAGGAATCAGATGCATAGATACCCGGGGCCAAAAACAGAGATACGACGGTGTATCTTGAGATACACCGTCGTATCTCTTTTGAGAATCTGGCCCAGTATATCTTAATTTATGAAGCAACACATTTCTGATTAGTCCTAAACATTAGTGAAAAGATACCTCACTATTACTCAGGAGTGCAATGATGGTCTATTGATGAAGAGGAAGAAGACATGATAGAAGAGGCGTTTAACGCATATGCAGCCAAGTAGCTATGATGGAGCCAGGTAGCCCAGATAGCATAAAACTTATCATACCAACCTTTACACATAGCCATTCAGGCCCAGGCTTACGACGGCGCAACGCCATGTACGCCGTCATAAGTCCTAATCTGGGCCGTCGTATCTATGCGACTGATTCTTAGAATCAGTTCCGCATAGATATCCATTAGATCCGACAGGCGTAAGGCTCTTACGCCGTCGGATCTTAAATGCAATTTTTTTTTGGTCTGCTAGGTGTCGCCTCCGTCGTTTTCCCCCGTCGAGTATGTAAATTAGCTAGATACGCGAATTCCCGAACGTACGCGCGGCCGACGCAGTGAAGTTACGACGTTTACGTTAGGTTTTTCCGGGATAAAGTTGCCCCTGCTATATGAGGGGCAACCAATGTTTAGTATGGCCGTCGTTCCCGCGTCGAAATTTATAAATTTACGTTGTTTGCGTAAGTCGTCTGTGAATGGGGCTGGACGCCATTTACGTCCAATGACGTCCTTGCGACATCATTTGGAGCAATGCACCCTGGGATATTTTTCGGACGGCGCATGCGCAGTACGTTCGACGCGGGAATGCGCTTAATTTAAATGCTACACGCCCCCTACCCGCCTAATTTCAATTAGGCGGGCTTGCGCCGGGTGATTTACGCTACGCCGCCGCAACTTTACACGCAAGTGCTTTGTGAATAAAGCACTTGCCTGTAAAACTTGCAGCGGCGTAACGTAAATGAGATACGTTACGCCCGCCGACATTTACGCCATTCTACGAGAATCTGCCCCTCAGTCTTTTGTCTCCATTATATCTGTGATGTTTTCAGTCTAGTCAGTCCTGCTAGGTACTTGAGCTAATTTCCATTAAATTCCAATTAAAGGTCTAGCAGCATTTAAATGATGCAGCAACATGCATCATTTTTATAATGGCTGATTGGAATAGTATTGCATGTACATGGAGTATTTTCTTGCCTTTTAAAAGCTATAAGTCAAAAAATTATTTGGAGGTGTTAAGGGATTACCCTAAATCTAAGTTGATTGACCAAATATGTAATATACATAAATCAAGGTATTCTATATTTTTGTGTTTTAGTAGTAGGGTTAAATGGGAGAATAATACATATATAACTTTTATTTAGCTTTACTGTGAACATTTAAAGGCAATAACCAAGCACTGTCACAATGGTCTTTGAATATATGTAGATTTCAGCAGTGACTGGGAAAGGGTAGTTCACATTTTTAGGATATCTGTAGTATTAAGGTGCATTTGTTGAAGCAGCTGAAGATGTCTGCATTCCTGATACTTTTTCATATACAGTATATATATATCTATACATAAAGTATATATATATATATATATATATATATATATATATATATATATATATATATATATATATATATATACATACATACACTGTAAAGCCTCGTACACACGGTACAATTGTTGGAAGGGGATTGTCTGTTGTCCTAAAATCTTACCGTTAGTACGCTCCTTTTGACAATTGCCCAATTTTTGGCCAACAAATGTTGGATGGCAGGCTAGTACATTTTCGGCGGACAGATTTTCGTATTGGTCAGTACACAAATCCGTCACACAAAAGTCGAAAGTACAAACACGCATGCTCCGAATCAATGCTCACCAAACACAAAATTAGCAGAAGGGGCCCAAAGGGTGGCACTCAAGAGCTAAAATGCCTCGTTGTACGTCACTATGTTCGTGTTTGTGGCACAACAATTGTGTAATGTTAGTATGCAAGACAAGATCCTGGCACACGCCCTTTTGACAAAAATCAGACGCTCGGTTGGCCAACAATGGTACCGAGGCTTAAGTGATCACATAATCTGTTCTCAGCTGCAGCTCTTATAGGTGGGGGTGGATAAAGTGCAATACACTGATCAACCCGGTGAAGAGCTGTGAAATGGGGTGTGTCAACACAAGTCTGCCCATTGGAGGACAGGCTGGTTGTTCTCCCAGCACAGCCAGAAAACTGACCACATTGGGGTAAATGTGCTTTTTTGCCTAGGGTGGTCAGTTTGAAATAGGAAGGCATGGGCACTGGCAGGATCACCACGTATTTCACACAAAGGAAGAAATACAAAGGGAACACAAGTACAGGGTGTAACATGATGTAAGATACACATATCAGGAATATAATGTTGGGGTAACATTCTTTAATGTGCAATCTGTGAACATGTTAGGAAGAAAGGTTTCCCAGTTCCATGTTGACTGAGGTGGACCTAAATGAATGTGACATTATATTAGGAGATAGTAAGTAGAAATAATCAGAAAAAATTAGAACAAATCAGCATTTTACAAAAGCTCCCTATCAGGACAAGATTTTTACATAGTTCTGTTTTCTTTGTTTAAGTTCCTTTTTAAACTAACTTGTGACAGATTGCAACATAAGAAAACCAGCTGTACTATTTAAAGAGTGTGTAAACCTAACAATGTATTTTTCTTATTTGTCCCTTTTGGACTGTTAGGCCCCTTCCACACTGAGGCGTATTTCAGGCGTTTTAGCGCTAAAATAGTGCATAAATAACGCCTGAAATACTCCTGCCCCAGCATTCTCAATGTGAAAGCCGGAGGGCTTTCACACTGAGGCGATGCGCTGGCGGAAGAAAAAAAAATCTCCTGCAAGCAGCATCTTTGGAGCGGTGAGAGGAGCGGTGTGTATACTGCTCCTTCACCGCTCCTTTGCATTGAAAACAATGGGACACTGCGTTAATACCGCCGGCAATGCGCCTCGGCAGAGCCGGATTGCCGGTGGTATTAACCCTTTTTAGGCCACTAGCGGGGGTTAATACCACACCGCTAGTGGCCGAATACCGCCGCAATTTCAAGGCAATTCCGACGGTATATCGTTACTAAAAATAGCGGCGCTATACCGCCACCGCACATACTGCCCCAGTGTGAAAGGGGCCTAAAAGTGGCAAATTTTTCAAACAAAAAAAGCTTGTGAATAGGAGGATTTTTTTTTAATAGCTGCTCAATTTACAATTTTGGCATCTGTTGAGATCAGGGCCGGCCCTACCATGGGTCCCAGTGGGTCCATTGGACCCTGGCAGCACTTTCATAGGGGTGGCAAATCAATGCCCAAGATAGTGGCGGTACGCCTGTCCCCTCCACTGCTTATTTCATTTTGGGGGGACCACCGCTGCTGCTGTTAAAGGTAACACAATGACAATAACAGTGATCTTATTGGTCTTTGGATGGCAGGGAAGATCAGGGCCAGCTATAAAAGCTGTGAACTGTGATGTGATCCTTTGGAATACATTATGCAACACACAGTAATGTGAAATAACAGAGAAGTCCCAATAATTGCCTTTATTTAATGGAATTATGCTCGCAGAGTTACAAACTTACCCCTTTAATTATCTGTGTTATACAGGTTCTGAGGTTAAAATATACGTAATAATTAGAGCAATTAAAGTGTTTCTAAACCCAGGACCATGCATTCACTATATCAGGTCTCCCACAGTACAAAGAACATGCATTTATTTTAGTAAATATAAACCACTAAATACCTTTTCTCAGCAGCAGTTAGAGCAGTCGTGTGACTTCTATCAGTGTCCAGCCAGCACTGATTAAAGCTTGTAGGAGGAGTTTTCTGACTGTCTTATGAGACTACAGGACCCCTGACCCTCCTTCTGGACAGTGCTGATTGGCCCTGTGCTAATCACATGCATCCTCCCAACAAGAAAATTAATCTCCCTAGCAGGGCCGCTTATAGAAATCATGGGGCACGGTACAGCATACCTGACGGGTTCCCCTTCAACCCCACCCCTGGTTCCTCCTTCAGCTTCATCCTTGGCCATGCCCCTGGCCCCTCACCAGACCCTGTCTTGAAACAAAGTGTAGGTAATGTTGGCGATCAGGGACTTCACAGTGGGACATGCCAATGCCATAATGTGCTGCAGACAGTGCCATCCATGCCAATGCCATAACGCATATGCTGCCTACAGAGACAGTACCACCCATGCTGCCAATGCCATAATGTGTAGATGCTGCAGAGACAGATACAGTGTGTAATCAATCATCATCATTTAGTAGATCTCTTGCATGATGCATCACCCCCAAGCAAACACTAAGCACACAACTGTGTTAGCCCCCACCTCCAGCCACTTCTTCTCTGATCCTGCTGCTCCCTGGAATCTGGAGTCGCAATTTCAATCGTCAAATGATAAGATGATTACTCTGCCGCCACCACCGCGGTTCGCCACTGCTTCTTCCCCAGTCTCAGATAGGAGATAAATCACTCCGCCGGGGAAGACAATCTGCAGGCCGGAGCGGCTGCACATGCGCTCGAAATACAAAAAATAGTCCCACCCACACACCCAGAAGAAAAACAGAGAGAGGGAACCATAAAGTAAAAGAAAAACAAAAAACGCCGATAGGTATAGGGGTGGGGTTGCGATGTGGGGGGTTGCAATTTCTTGTTGGTGAATTTTTATTTATTTTTATTATTCTGCATTATTTCATCCTAGATTGCCCGAGCCCTCCCTGTTGGCTGGGCCTGGTACAACAGGGCCAGTTGTGCTGGTTTATCAGCGGCCCAACTCCCTAGCAATACACACCAAATTGAGCAAGTGCAGTCTGACTCCATAGACTCTGTGTTATCAGGAAATTATCAGGGGACAGTGGAAGGAGGGGAGGATCAGACAGGACAGGATCTAGCAGCCTTTGTACATATTGTGAAACACCTTAGGTTCCACAGTGAGTAAAACACATATGCTTTACTGTAGGGGTGCCCAACCTTTTGAAGAGCGAGGGCCACTTAAACAACTTGGTAACCAGTGCCCGAAGGATGAGGGGGGGCTCGCCCTCCCTAATCCCTGGTAATACTACATAGCTGCCCAGCTGCAACAGCTGGTAGGCGTGGTTCGCACTGGGGAGAGGAGGGAGGGGGAGGGAGGAGGCTCCTCTGAGATGGTGATGCTCCACACAGTTGGGAGGGAATCGGTAGCGCCTGCCCTGGAAGCACTGGCCTTCGGAAAACCAAACAAACAATACCCCACCTATAACCTCATGCAAAAAGTATGGAACAAAGTTAGGTATCTGCAGGGAGTGACGGGGTACACGGAATACAGTCCTATTTGGTCAAATGATTCGTATCCCGAATTGGCCAAGCTACAGCATGGGAGGGAGATGTGGGCCCGATGGACGGCGAACAGTGGGATGAGGCTCTGCAGGCTGTACCAGTTTGTTCCCTAAATGTGTCCCATAAAGTATCGCAACTATACCTGCTATTGAGGGTGTACTACACCCCTCACAGACTGTTTGCTATGGGGCTACGGCCCACTCCGCTATGCACCAGGTGTAAGAGGGATCATGGTGACCTGATTCACCTACTGTGGAGATGCCCGAAGCTTCACCCCTATTGGGCGGGGGTAGTGGACACCATTAATAGGGTGTTCCAGATATCACTGCCTATTGACCCAAAACGTTGCTTGCTTCTTATTTTGGAAGACCTGGAATGGGAGGAAGGTACTAGAGTGGCGGTCATTAGGTCTTTATTCCTGGCTCGGAAACTCATAATGTCTCGTTGGATAGCGGAGGAACTTCCCAGTATGAAGGAGTGGATCAATATAATGGGGGAAATGCTCCGAAAGGAGAAGGTGATCTACCAACACAGAGGATGCTCCCAAAAGTTTGAGAAGCTGTGGGGCGGGTGGCTTGGCCCCGGTGGACCTGGTCACGGGTAGGATACTCAGTTAGAGCAATGCAACTTGAACTCTGGACGGTCACGGTGAATGGCCTCTGGATTATGGGTGACGTTTCTGTGAGATGGGGAGGCCGGGTGGGGTCGGGGGGGAGTGGAATTAACCATGTATGTGGTCGGCGAAGTGTTATGGTTTACAGCTGCTGAAATTTGTATTGGAATGTAATCTGATGCTTGATGCCTGAAAATTATCTCGATGTATGAAAGCTTTTGCCAGTGCTTCAATAAACTTGGTAAAAACAACAACTTGGTAACCAGTCGAGGGCCACAATGAGCAGAGCGGGTGAATAACAGGTCAGGGCTACTCTATAGGCCCTCTGATCGCCTAGATGAAAGGGGACAAACTCCTTTCTGTTTTTCGGATTGGAGGTAGGTTGGCGTAAACAGACATCTGTCGCTCTATAGAGGCGAATTGAGGGTCCCATTTGGTTGGGCTGACCCTGTGAAAAGGGCCCAAGACTCCTTTCATACTGATGTGCTGCAGTTTACCCACACCTCGGGTGCAGTGTAGTGCACCTGTGTCTATCCTACGGTTAGCTGAATTTTGCCATAGACCCCCCCTGTAGAGGAAGCATCGGCTTATGGGGCTCTGCTCCGCAGCCGCTTTCTTCCTCTACCACCAGCTTCATTCACAACACTGATTCTGTGGTATGGCGGGTCGGCAACCTGCGATCTGGGCTTGCCAACCCACCATTCCAGAGCAGGAGGTTGCGGGCCATATCAGAGGGCTCTGCGGGCCACTGGTTGGCCCCCCCTGCTTTACTGCATATATAGACTGATTTTACTGTTGTGGGTTTAGTAACACTTCAAAATTCATTTTTGTTTCCCTTTAAAAAACAATATATTGGGCCTTTTAGATTTGAGGTTCATTATCTTATCTGTTGCAAAGATACAACAAGATGTGAGAGTATACCTCACTAAATTGAATCAAAGTCCTACTGTTGTCCATTATAACCAGAATAAATGTGATTGATAGGGTCACTAGCACAGAAAGTAAATAGGGACACAGACAGAAATGTGTTGTCACCTCTCCTCACTGTATCCAAAACAAGAAAAAAAAATGTTGTCTGGAGTGTCACTTTAAAGCCTCCGGATCAGGGGTGTATCATTAAATCAGTGGGCCTGTGTGCAAGATGAAAAGTGGGCCCTAGGAATGAGGAAAGATAAAAACATGCACCGATGTGAACAGTCGCTGTGGTTTAAATGATGCTACATATTGGGCTTGGCATAAAAGGGGCTGTAGTTAAATATTGATGAGGCTGCACTAATGGGCACTGATAGGCACTGATGAGGCGACACTGATAAGCTGCACTGGTAACAAATGAAGATATTCTTGATGTTCAGAGGCTGATGTGAATTTGTGTGAATCAACTAAAACTTAGGATAATATCTCTGACCAGGCTTGGAGCAATGGCTGAACAATGTTACAGTTCCCTTGTCTGACTAGGGAAAACACATCAGTAACACATTCTAACAGGAGCCTTTTGTGAACAAGTTGAGTAACCTGAAAAGCAGGAAAACTGGAGATGCAGGGAGCAGATGGGAAGGGGCAAACAAAACTGGAATCAGGAACAAGGGGGAGCAGGTGCAAGGCAGCTGGATACCTGAGGAAGTCACGTGACTAGTGACGCACCACGTCGGGAGGAGCCTGTGATATCTTTTCTGGTGTCTCCCTGAGACCTGGAAGCTGGTAAGCTTTTAAAAGAAGATCCCTGCTGAATTGATCATTAGAACATGCTATACACAAGCACTGTACATTGTGAGTGTACAAAATCTAGATTTTTAATAAAACATGTTTTATATTGATATACTGCACGATGAGCCAATCTTTTCTATTTTGAGATGAAAATCATGGAAAGGAATCATCCCCTATATAGGGGTAATTGCATGTGGAGGAGGACTAAAGGGACCAAAAGTGAATCATCTTTACTGATTACCCAAACTACGATATTGGTCATAAGATCAAAACATTAAGGTGAGTGTGCACTGCACCCAGAGATGATAAGGTGGTGGTTGCAAGCAAGTTGGGATACTCACTGTTTCTCATGCATTTGGAAGTGTGGACTGTTTCCTGAATTTATTTACACTTGGATTACGGATTTTTTTATCACTGTAATTGTATTATTGCATAGGCAGTTCACATATATTTGTGTATATATATCAATTGTTATTGTTTTGATATAAGTTATTATTTATGATCACATAGGATTAATGAATTATGCATTTGCATTTGTATATAATGATTAACTAGAGGATATAAACAGCACATCACTGTTTATTTAATTAGATACAAGGTACAGCAAATAGGGCAGGATGAGGAACAGGATAATGGCCACTAGAGCGTGAGGCACTTAGAAGGGAAAAACCTAAATACCCTTCCAGCAGCCAGCATCAGGAGAAAACTGATTATCCACTTGCGGGCGGCCCACTGTACATTTACTGCGGCAGGGCGGCCCCTATGTAAACAAGGCAGATTATCGTTCTGTCAGAAAGGAACGTATTGATCCTGTGTTTCTAGTCAAAGCACCTCCCCACAGTGAGCAAAGGATAGGCACACAGTTAACGTTTTGATTTCCCCTGATGTTAACCCCTTCCCAGCCAGTGTCATTAGCACTGATCACTGTATTAGTGTCACTGGTCCCCAAAAAAGTGCCAAAATGTCAGTTAGGTGTCTGATTTGTCCACTGCAATTTTGCAGTCCCGTTATAAGTCGCCGATCGTCGCCATTACTAGTAAAAAAAATGTAAATAAATAAATAAAAATATCCCATAGTTTGTAGGCGCTAAACCTTTTGCGCAAACCAATCATTATACACTTATTGGATTTTTTTTACCAAAAATTTGGAGTACATATTGGCCTAAACTAATGAAGAAATTCGATGTTTTATAGCACAAAAAATAAAAGCCTGCAGAGGTGATCAAATATCACCAAACGAAAGTTCTATTTGTGGGAAAAAATAATAATATCTTTATTTGGGAACAGTGGCCCACAACAGTGGCTGCAGAGCGGGGGTGCCAATGCTCGTGGACGGCGGTCGTGATGATCTCTGGCCACGCGCGATCGTGGGCACGAGAGGCAGAACAGGGACGTGTGTGTGTAAACACACACATCCCAGTTCTGTGAGGAGAGGAGAGAGGAATTGTGAGTTCCTACAAGCTGGGAACCACGATCTCTCATCTCCTATAGTCAGTCCTATCCCCCCACAGTTAGAACACACACATAAGGAACACAGTTAACCCCTTGATTGCCCCTTAGTGTTAACCGCTTCCCTGCCAGTGACATTTACACAGTAATCAGTGCATTTTTATAGCACTAATCGCTGTGTAAATGCTAATGGTCCAAAACGTGTCAAAAGTGTCCGATATGTCTGCCATAATGTCGCAGTCTGGTCATGAAGGGGTGTAAATCTTCCAGAGGTCAAGTGGTTAATGGGGTCTGAATGGTTGCTGGGAGACACCCGCTGGTGGACACTGGAAATACAATGCTCCATTCAGGGAACTACAGTGCCATCAGCAGGTGATCAAGGTCCAGACAGGAGGTCGTAAGGAATATTTCAGATAAATTATTTTCAGATCAAATGCACATGTTAATAAACTCTGAATGATGTCAATGAATGAGATCAAACTGATCTAATTGGAATCATAGGATGGGTCGCAGCCTAATGGCATTAGGGTGTGCACCCCAAATTTTAAACACACATGAACTCCACCTGCTGTCACAGAAAGGAGGTTCTGGTGGTGGGAGACAGTTGCTTGGGAGCATATTACGTTACGCCCTAAATACAGGTGTACCTAGCCTTTAATATAATGGGGGAATTTACACCATACCTCCCAACTTTTTGAGATGGGAATGAGGGACACCTATCAGCAAAAGTATGCAGGCATAGGACACAACCACTGCCACACCCCCTTAAAGGAGAAGTGTACAAAAAAACTAAATTGATTAAACCCACAAGTTATTTTTTACCACTACTATTCCTTTATATTGGCTTTTGGAATTTACAAATGCATCAATTTAGAAATCAGATGAAAAGTTTAGCACTGGGAAACATTTTTTGATAGATAAAAAGTGCATTTTATATACATCTATATAGATCAGACCAGAATGAGGGACAAATGAGGAGGAAAGAGGGACATTGCTCCAAATCAGGGACAGTACCTCAAAATCAGGGACAGTTGGGAGCTATGTTTACACTGGCCACTGGCACCCACAACCACCCACCTGGTGCTGTCTCTTGATAATGCTAATGCACATGGGGTATTAAGGTGTGCCCAGGCACACCTGGCACACCCTGTGCACATGCCTATGATTGGAATGTATCTAAACCTATGTTGTATTTGCCAGTCAGCATAGGACTCTGACAGGGACTCAGGTTCATATTCATTAGGTCTCTCATGCCGCATACACGCGATCGGTCAAACCGATGAGAACGGTCTGATGGACCGTTTTCATCGGACCAAACCGAACGTGTGTGGGCCCCATCGGTTATTTATCCATAGGTTAAAAAAAAGCAATCTTGTTTTAAATTTAACCGATGGATACCTAACCGATCGTTTGTAGGCACGTCCATCGGTTAAAAATCCAGGCAGGCTCAGAATCAAGTCGAATGAAGCATTGAACTTCGTTTTTTTCAGGGAGTCGTCGTGTTTTACGTCACCGCGTTCTGACACGATCGTTTTTTTAACCGATGCTGTGTAGGCACGACTAACCATCAGTCAGCTTCACCGGTTAACCGATGAAAACGGTCCATCAGACCGTTCTCATCGGATTGACCGATCGTGTGTACGCGGCATCAGAGTTATATTAAAGCACAAAGGAAATTCAATAAATCCCAGATAAAGAGATAAACCTAAAAATAAAGTGGTTGTAAACCTCAGACATTAAATATGAACAAAACACATCATTCTATAGTGCGTACTTGTCCCCTATTTAGAAAAAATAAAAAAATAAAAATAGCAATTGTCAGTAAAATCTAAAAGCTTTGAACTCCTATTCTGCATACTTTTCCCAGGTCAGCTTTATGGCAGCCATTGCTGAGCTAATATTCTAGTTTCATGGTAGATGTGTTGATCTAATGTCAGCAGCTTACCAATCAGTTAGTATGGCTGATTTTTTGCATTCTTGTTCTAGAGGACCAGTGGGACAGATGACCAGCATTTTCTGAAGGAGGTCAGCAATAGCGGCCTACATATCCCAGAACAGGTTTCCTTTCATTTTTACATTTTTAAATGTGCTACTCTCCTGTTAAACAGAAGGGGGCTCTGTTGGCCTAATATGCACATTTAGCACACTAATGCAGCAAATAAATGTAATTGAAGGTGTGAAATGGTGTAGGTCAACAAAGTCAGCAGCCTTCAAGTGACACATATTATTTAAAGATGCAAAATATCTTTTGCAAAATGTAAAAAAAATTGACTAAATGAACTAATACAGGCTAGATGAATAAATCTTTTAATAACACAGTGATAAATGACACCACAACACGTTAGCACTTGGGACTCATAAAACCGCTTTTATTTACAATTATTACTAAGGGAAAAGTAAAGACAAAATGATGCTATAATCTGGGACTTAACTGCACTCGTCGGCACATAACTGATATTATTCAGGTAATGTTATACATTTAAGCGATGAGATGCAGATTACAGCAGTGGCAAGCCAAAATTAATTATCAGCAAGGAGTATTAAGTCTTCTAATAGCATTAAGTAAATTAATGAAATTATAAGTTGTATAAGTAAAGTCAGTGGCGTAACTAGAACCTTCAGGTCCCCGATGCAAGAAACCATGAAGGCCCCCGGACAGGGCTTTTTTCCCCCGAGCCCGGTTGCGGAACAACAGGGCCCGGTTGCAAGTGGGTGGCTGCATATAAAGGAACCGATTTCTCCATTTCCCCCTTCGCTCCTCCTCCTCTTCCTCCTGCAGGCATTCAGCGGCTGCAGGAGGAAAATTGAGAGATCGGTTCCTCTATGCCAGTGTTTCTCAATCTTTTTTCAGTCACTTGAAGTATACCCCTAGGGGAATGAGGCTACACTGCAACCACCCTGCAACTGTGTGCATTACATGCAGTTGCAGCATAGTGATGATGCATTTAAGGGGTTAAAACAGGCGGTCAAGAGGCAACATTTTGCCTCTTTACCGGCTGTCAAATGCCTCTATAAAAGCGATCTGAGCATGGATCGCTTTTCAGAGGAACAGCATTTTTTTGCTGGTAGTATGAACCAGCAAAGAAAAAAAAAATCGGTTCTGATTGTACACATATAGGGTGTCAGGATTAAAAGCGCATACATAAAATGTGCATACATACATGTAAACACACACACACGCACACATACATACACATATATAAACACACACATAATACACGCACATATACTGAATATATACATACACATATATAAATATACACACACACATATATATAAATGCACATATGCACACACATAGGACCTAAATAGTGTGGGAGGAGTTAGCTGGCAGGGTGGGTTGCAGTTCATGGGAAGGCGAGCCATGAAGGGAAGCTAATAACTAGAAGCTGAGGCTCTACTTCTTTCTTTCCCCTGAGGATGGGCACAAGGGATATCTCGCCATCCCTATGGAACTGATGACTTTTTTTTGGAGAGAATCCTTTTCTTGAGAACTGTGTTTGGCCCTAAGGCCTAACTGACTGTTGCATTCTGCAATTCAGTAAAGAAGAGTTTTTTCTACATGTAGCCCCTGTGTGAGTTCTTCAGGTATCGCAGTAGATGGAGTGAAAGAGTACAGTTACAGTGATGCCACCTGGCTGTCGGGCCCTGGCAAAAGTGAGCCAGCATTGTGATACTCCTGGGAGTGAAGGGGTACAGCCATGCAACCAGGAGGGTGGGTAGAGGATCGGTCACTGGGCCCTCACCCGCACATCAAGAGGAAGAGTGCCAGAGATACAGAGCAATGACTGGTATGTCCGAGAAGGTCAGTATTCTATGTTGGGGTGCTCCAGCTGTTACTGTGACCATGAATAGGCAAGTTGTCATATAACCTCACGTTTTGTTCTGCGACATTGGCTTCACCAGACAGGAAGTGAGATTAATCTTTAACCGGGACACCAAAAAAAAAAAATACAAATTTGCATAAGTGTGAACCCAACCTAAAGGTTTTGATTTATTTTCATGTTTTCATTTTACTTTGTGAGTCCTTGTCTTTGGTCTTTAGATTTTTTGGAACTACAGAAATGATTCTATAACAGATTTCTTCTAGTGTTTACAGCTTACCATCTTTGTGAGGTTACCATTTTTTTTAATATTCAGTATATACAGTTAGGCAGATTCAGAGTGAGTTACGTTAATTTAAGCGTATTCTGGAAACCAGATACACTTAAATTAGGCTAAGATACGAGCAGCGTAAGTCTCCTACGCCGTCGTATCTTAAAGTGTCATTTTTAGGCTGGCCGCTAGGTGGCGCTTTCGTTGAGTTCGGCGTAGAATATGTAAATGACTAGATACGCCGATTCACGAACGTACGCTTGCCCGTCGCAGTAAAGATACGCTGTTTCCGTAAGAGATACGCCGCGTAAAGATAAAGCTGCCCCTAGGAGGCGTAGTCAATGTTAAGTATGGCCGTCGTTCCCGCGTCGAAATTTAAAAATTTTACGTTGTTTGCGTAAGTCGTCCGTGAATGGGGCTGGACGTAATTTACGTTCACATCGAAACCAATACGTCCTTGCGGCGTACTTTGGAGCAATGCACACTGGGATATGTACACGGACGGCGCATGCGCCGTTCGTAAAAAACGTCAATCACGTTGGGTCACGAGTAATTAACATAAAACACGCCCCCCATCCTCATTTGAATTAGGCACGCTTACGCCGGCCGCATTTACGCTACGCCGCCGTAAGTTAGGAGGCAAGTACTTTGTGAATACAGTACTTGCCTCTCTGACTTAAGGCGGCGTATTGTAAATACGATACGCTACTCCGCCTTAAAGATGCGGCGACCTACCCGAATCTAGGTAAGTATTTCACAAAAGTGAGTACACTCCTCACATTTTTGTAAATATTTTATTCTATAATTTCATGTGACAACACTGAAGAATTGACACTTTGCTACAATGTACAGGTGATACTCGAAAAATTTGAATATTGTGCAAAAGTTCATTTATTTCACTAATGCAACTTAAAAGGTGAAACTAATATATGAGATCGACGCATTACATGCAAAGCAAGATAGTTCAAGCATGATTTGTCATAATTGAGATGATTATGGCTTACAGCTCATAAAAACCCCAAATCCACAATCTCAGAAAATTTGAATATTGTGAAAAGGTGCAATATTCTAGGCTCATAGTGTCCCACTCTAATCAGCTAATTAAGCCATAACACCTGCAAAGGGTTCCTGAGCCTTTAAATGGTCTCTCAGTCTGGTTCAGTAGGAATCACAATCATGGGAAAGACTGCTGACCTGACAGTTGTGCATAAAACCATCATTGACACCCTCCATAAGGAGGGGAAGCCTCAAAAGGTAATTGCAAAAGAAGTTGGATGTTCCCGAAGTGCTGTATCAAAGCAGATTAATAGAAAGTTATGTGGAAGGGAAAAGTGTGGAAGAAAAAGTGCACAAGCAGCAGGGATGACCGCAGCCTGGAGAGGATTGTCAGGAAAAGGCCATTCAAATTTGTTGGACTTTCACAAGGAGTGGAATGAGGCTGGAGTCAGTACATCAAGAGCCACCACACACAGACGGATCCTGGACAAGGGCTTCAAATGTCGTATTCCTCTTGTCAAGCCACTCCTGAACAACAAACAACGTCAGAAGCGTCTTTCCTGGGCTAAAGAAAATCAGAACTGGTCTGTTGCTCAGTGGTCCAAAGTCCTCTTTTCTGATGAGAGAAAATTTTGCATCTCATTTGGAAACCAAGGACCCAGAGTATGGAGGAAGAATGGAGAGGCACACACTGCAAGATGCTTCAAGGCCAGTGTGAAGTTTCCACAGTCTGTGTTGATTTGGGGAGCCATGTCATCTGCTGGTGTTGGTCCACTGTGCTTCATTAAGTCCAGGGTCAACGCAGCCGTCTACCAGGAGATTTTGGAGCACTTCATGCTTTCTTCCGCAGACGAGCTCTATGGGGATGCTGACTTAATTTTCCAGCAGGATTTGGCACCTGCCCACACTGCCAAAAGCACCAAAACCTGGTTCAATGACCATGGGATTACAGTGCTTGATTGGCCAGCAAACTCGCCTGACCTGAACCCCATAGAGGATCTATGGGGCATTGCCAAGAAAAAGATGAGAGACATGAGACCGAACAATGCAGAAGAGCTGAAGGCTGCTATTGAAGCATCCTGGTCTTCCATAACACCTCAGCAGTGCCACAGGCTGGTGGCTTCCATGCCACACCGCATTGAGGCAGCAATTGCTGCAAAAGGGGCCCAAAGCAAGTACTGAGTACATATGCATGCTTATACTTTTCAGAGGTCCAATATTGTTCTATGTACAATCCTTGTTTTATTGATTGCATTTTCTGAGATTATGGATTTGGGGTTTTCATGAGCTGTAAGCCATAATCATCACAATTATGAAAAATCACAGCTTGAACTATCTTGCTTTGCATGTAATGAGTCTATCTCATATATCGGAGAACTGGAGAAAGTGCAGAGAAGGGCAACCAAACTGATAAGAGGCATTGAGGAGCTCAGCTATGAGGAAAGATTAGAGGAACTTAAGAAGAGGAGAATAAGGGGGGATGTGATCATGTACAAATATATAAGGGGTCCATATAGTGAAATTGGTGTTGAGTTATTCACTTTATGGTCAACGCAAAAGACAAGAGGGCACTCTTTACTTCTAGAGGAAAAGAGATTTCATCTCCAAATACGGAAAGGATTCTTCACAGTGAGAGCTGTAAAAATGTGGAACAGACTCCCTCCAGAGGTTGTTCTGGCCAGCTCAGTAGATTGCTTTAAGAAAGGCATACTTTCCTAAATGTACATAATATAACTGAGTGCTAACATTTATAGGTAAAGTTGATCCAGGGTAAATCCGATTGCCTCTCGGGGAATCAGGAAGGAATTTTTTCCCCTGCTGTAGCAAATTGGATCATGCTCTGTTGGGATGTTTTTTGCCTTCCTCTGGATCAACTGTGGGTATAGAATTGGGTATATGGGATTGTACGATTTTTTTTTTTTTTTTATGGTTGGACTGGATGGACTTGTGTCTTTTTTCAACCTGACTAACTATATAACTATGTAAGACCCTGTAACTGAGCTGCAGCACGGTGGCCAAGACCATACACCGGTTTAACAGGACAGGTTCCACTCAGAACAGGCCTCGCCATGGTCGACCAAAGAGGTTGAGTCCACGTGCTCAGTGTCATATCCAGAGGTTGTCTTTGGGAAATAGATGTATAAGTGCTGCCAGCATTGCTGCAGAGGTTGAAGGGGTAAAGGGTCAGCCTGTCAGTGCTCAGACCATACGCCGCACACGGCATCAAATTGGTCTGCATGGTTGTCGTCCCAGAAGGAAGCCTCCTCTATAGATGATGCAGAAGAAAGCCTGCAAACTGTTACTGGAACCATGTCCTGTGGTCTGATGAGACCAAGATAAACTTATTTGGTTTAGATGGTGTCAAGCGTGTGTGGCGGGAAACTCTGGTGAACTCCATGCCCAAGAGGTTTAAGACAGTGCTTGAAAATAATGGTGGCCACACAAAATATTGACACTTTTGTCCCAATTTGGACATTTTCACTTTAGGTGTACTCACTTTTGTTGCCAGCGGTTTAGACATTAATGGTTGTGTGTTGAGTTATTTTGAGGGGACAGCAAAATTACACTGTTTTACAAGCTGTACACTCACTATTTTACATTGTAGCAAAGTACTATTTCTTCAGTGTTGTCACATGAAAAGATAGAATAAAATATTGACAAAAAATTGAGGGGTGTACTCACTTTTGTGAGATACTGTATGTATATATAAAATTGCCAAACTCTTTGAAAAGAAACTTAAAGTATCTATTGCCTGCATCTGTTCCATCTCCAATGTGGCAGTTCTTCCGATCTGGAGGGCCATGCTGGTGAGCTGTGTACCTGCCACCTCCTGGTTGTTGGTCTAATATCAATACTTCCGCTGAACCATTCAAAAAAATTTACTTAATCCCAATGCTTTTTCACAATGTTTCTATATAAATACACAGATAGAGGAATATTAAAGCGGAGGTTCACCCAAAAAATCAATTTTTAACATTAGATTGAGGCTAATTATGGGAAGCAGAATCGGGTGTTTTTTTTTAAATCAATGCAGTACTTACCGTTTTAGAGATAGATGTTCTCCGTGGCTTCCGGGTATGGGCTGCGGGACTGGGCGTTCCTATTTGATTGACAGCCTTCCGACCGTCGCATACAGCGCGTCACTAGTTTCCGAAAGTAGCCGAACGTCGGTGCGCAGGCGCCGTATAGAGCCGCACCGACGATTCGGCAACTCGTGACGCGCTGTATGCGACCGTCGGAAGGCTGTCAATCAAATAGGAACGCCCAGTCCCGAAGACCATACCCGGAAGCGGCGGAGAACATCTATCTCTAAAACGGTAAGTACTGCAGTGATTTAAAAAAAGCACCCGATTCTGCTTCCCGTAATTAGCCTCAATCTAATGTTAAAACATTTTTTTGGGGTAAACCCCCGCTTTAAGGTCTAAAATGAACAGGGTATTTTTGGGAACTTCACTGAACAACCAGTAGTTCAATGAGAAATACACAGTTTAAGTTGCCCTTCTAATTTAAGGGATTTTTATTACACATGAAAAAAAAAAAAATGGGTAAATACGACTAGACGAATCATAGGAGGGAACTGGTGGCTACCAAGCATTAAATCAATAAAGTGAAAAGTAAAGATACATCTTTGAGAATAATCACCACATATGGAGCGCAATGGGAACAGGTAAGGAATGTCCTTGCCAAACACTGGGGAATGCTAACTAAATCCCCAGCTATGGTGGACATTGTAGGTTCACGTCAACAATTAGTTGCACGAAGAGCCCACCATCTGAAGGACAATTTGGTCCATTCGGAATATATAAAGAAAAGGGCTATGAATTGGTTAACTGATTTACCTCCCCTCAAAGGCATGTATGCCTGTAGCCATTGTCAAATATTAAAATTTGTTGACAGGTCTGCTGTGTTCAGCGATGCAGACCGTTCTGTCGAGTTTCAAATTAAAAACTTTATTAACTGCTCGACCTCCAGAGTAATCTATACATTGGAGTGTCCATGCAAGAAGTATTACATAGGGAAGACTAAAAGACAGCTTCAGATACGCATCAGTGAACACATTAGAAGCATTAAGAATGTGAACAAGGAAGAGAGTAAGAAGAAAAAGGAGGATATGACCCCATTAGCGGCACATTGTGCTGACTTTCATGGGGGTAGATTGGATGGATTAAACGTCAAGGGCATATATACACTGAATCTGCCACCACGAAAAGGTGACTGTAATACCATATTTCTCTAAAAATAAAACATTTTGATTTTCAGGCTTAATACCCTTGCCCCTTCCGGCCTAAACATTGAACGAGGTACCCCAGACTAATTTTTATTAAAAAAAAGAAAATGTATGCAGCGGTGCACTGCCGTGAGTTTCAAAAGATCCACACATCACCCTGCTGCCTGACCCCCATTCTTCCATCTTGAGACAATGAACAGTCATTTGCGTTGCTTTGCTGTATTTTATTTGCGGGACACAACTAATGATATAAAAGTAATGAAGGGATGTGGGGGTGGTGGCGCTGTCTGTTCTTCCACCTAAAAGGTGCACAAATAGGATTATTTGCCTCTCTATTGCTCTATGAATTAGCCTACAAGATCAACAGCAAAGTATGTATACACGTGGTGTTGATGGCAGGGGTGACATCTAGTGGTCAATAGAAAAATCGCACTTTCCAAAATTGCACTTTACATTAAAAAGGTATAAATAGCACTGATTGGGCGAAACATGTCAGTCATGACACCACGGCAATGACGCATGGACGTCACAGATGACGCCGCTCAACATGCCCGCACATGCTCAATTTACTCTACGAGGACAACGGGATCCATCTCGGTGAAGGCACGCTGAGGCAGCTTTACAGCGAACGGACCATACGAGCGTCACCGCTCCAGTTTTTCTGATCTAGGATCCAAGTGAATGTGGCCGATCTGACTTGATCCATGCAAGCCACACACTGGTGAGCAGGCTCCCACCAGGACATCCGAAACACAGCCTGTTACAGTAAATGTTTTTTTTGGGGACTTTAAATGAGGCGCATGATAACATGCATCTCCATCCCTGTTCAGGTACATAAAGAAAGAGGGTCGGGACTTTAAATGAGGTGCGTATATTGTGGCTAATCGAAGGAGTTAATATGAAACATGAACAAGTATTTATTTGTTTGCCATGATTGAGTAGGTACATGGCAGACAATACATGCAATAATGGCACATAATATAACAAATCAGGTATCCAAATCATTTAAATGTTAAAAACATAAATAGATTGTCCTCAATAATAAAAGATCACTATAATATAACAGTTATAATCAATGGTATTGTCTGGATCCAAAGACCATGTAAGTATGTATACGTTGCATCTAGGTCAGGCATGTCCAAAATCCGGCCCACGGGCCAAATGCGACCCCCCTGTTGATTTAATATGCCCCCTGGGGATTTGTATATATATATATATATATATATTGTGTGTGGCCCCCAGGGCCACAAAAGACATATACCGTATTTATTGGCGCTGCCTTGAAGGGGACAGGGAGGGGGCAGGACGAGTGCCGTCAGATTACATGAAGACAATCTCCTGTCTACTCAGCAGCGTCTGTATTCGAAGTCCTGTCTCCTGGGATGCCATTGGATGACTGTTCTGTCTATCATAGGAGGCGGGACTTTGTATTAAAGTGGCCACAGAGTAAACAAGAGAATCTCCTGTTTGTAATCTGTCTGCACTTGTCCCGCCCCTTCTCCCTCTGCCCTCCGAGGCTGCAGATGGGCATCGATCAGGCTGCACTGATGGCAATGGTAAGGCTGCATTCATGGCACATGTGAGGCTGCATTAATAAGAAAATATTGTGTTGCGCTGATAATCAAGTAAAAAATTGCATACATATATATATACCATATACATAAATAAGAACCCCCTACACCTCAAATCAGGGAGGTATATGTGCAAAAGATAAACAAAAACCACTCAAAAACTATAATGTGAAAAAATTCAAATAGAACCAGCAAAAATAGTTCATGGAAAAAACACAGTTCAGTACATAGGCTAATAGGAGACAGGTGTGAGATCCACAGTCCTCTGGTGTGCAGCTGTCATTATAGCAAAAAAAAAAAAAAAAAAAAAACTTTTCCTTCTGGACTCCCCGATTAACACAGGATATCAGCCGCTCATAAGGAGAAAAGAAAGATATATGGTGCAAATAACGTAATAAAATGGGAAATGAACCCTGCAATACAATGATTGCACTCACGGAACCTCGATGGTAAAAAGGCTCAACTGCAATCAGTCATTGAACGCCGCTCAGTGCTACGATCTCCTCAGAAGGACGGATTCGACCGTCGATCGCGTCACTCGGCTTCTCCCCCACGCGTATCGTCAATAGCCACTTGACTTATTCATGGGTTGCCATGTGACCATGTCAGCAGTCTATTTATACAAGCTGACAATGGAGGCAAGAGCAGAGGGGTGGATCCTTCACATCATTGCCGGCTGACTGGTGCGCTTTAGCCACAACATTTTAATGTGATCTTTACAAGCAAATAAAATACATATATACGAGACCATTTGGAACAAATTAAATGTTAAAATACATTATAAAATTCATTTATGCAACCTTCATTATGAACAACTAATAGCCTATACACGTCACTGCCTCCAGTGGTGAGAAGAATAAATACACCTAATATTACTCAACCACTTTCAAAAATAAATAAAAGAAGGCATAGATAATCACCCCCCCTAGTGGGTGATAGTAATATTACAAGAATTACTATAGACATGACATACAATGGAAGGGGATAAAAATCCCGCATACTGGTGAATCTTCACCAAAAAAAACACATGATCAGCTGATCAATAGGTTATAATAATAAACCCAGTCCATAAGATTATTAAAAAATATTAATAACAATATATAATGATAAAAATATATTGATAAAAATATATATATATATATATTGATAAAAAATATATATATATGGATAAAAAATATAAAAATGTATATAAAATGCCCCTAATTAGAAATCTGCGATGAAGCAATTGAGGTCAAACTCGATGTTAAGGCCATTAGGTGCCAGGGTAGCCATCTCGTGAATCCACCGAGATTCACATTTACTCAGCTCCCTGACTTTGTGACTCCCCCTCCAGTGGGGTATATACTTGTCTATGGCCCAAAATTTTAAACCTCTTGGATTATTATTATGGCATTGTTTGAAATGTCGTGAGACATTATGTTCATCACAACCTTTTTCAATGTTTTGTACGTGCTCCCTAATCCTTTTCCACATGGGTCTCTTAGTGCGTACAATGTTTTGTACGTGCTCCCTAATCCTTTTCCACATGGGTCTCTTAGTGCGTCCCACATACTGCAAAGAGCACGGGCACTGGAGCACATACACCACCCCCTCAGTCCTCCACGGGCCAAATGCGACCCCCCTGTTGATTTAATATGCCCCCTGGGGATTTGTATATATATATATATATTGTGTGTGGCCCCCAGGGCCACAAAAGACATATACCGTATTTATTGGCGCTGCCTTGAAGGGGACAGGGAGGGGGCAGGACGAGTGCCGTCAGATTACATGAAGACAATCTCCTGTCTACTCAGCAGCGTCTGTATTCGAAGTCCTGTCTCCTGGGATGCCATTGGATGACTGTTCTGTCTATCATAGGAGGCGGGACTTTGTATTAAAGTGGCCACAGAGTAAACAAGAGATTCTCCTGTTTGTAATCTGTCTGCACTTGTCCCGCCCCTTCTCCCTCTGCCCTCCGAGGCTGCAGATGGGCATCGATCAGGCTGCACTGATGGCAATGGTAAGGCTGCATTCATGGCACATGTGAGGCTGCATTGGTTGCAATGGTAAGGCTGCATTGATTGCAATGGTAAGGCTGTATTCATGGCACATGTAAGGCTGCATTCATGGCACATGTAAGGCTGCATTCATGGCACATGTGAGGCTGCATTGGTTGCAATGGTAAGGCTGAATTGATTGCAATGGTAAGGCTGCATTGATTGCAATGGTAAGGCTGCATTCATGGCACATGTGAGGCTGCATTGGTTGCAATGGTGAGGCTGCAATGGTAAGGCTGCATTGGTTGCAATGGTAAGGCTGCATTGGTTGCAATGGTAAGGCTGCATTTATGGCAATGGTGAGGCTGCATTCATGGCAATGGTAAGCCTGTGCGTGTTATATGCCGATAAATTTGGTATATCCAAATAACATGCCCAAGCTCATCCTTAGGCCTGAGCAGCGCTCTGGGATTCGTTGGGGCCACAAAAGAAATATATACAGTATATCCAAATAACACGCCCAAGCTCATCTCTTCACCACACACAGCCACACAGGCAAGAGAATTCTTGTTGGGCAATGTATTCGTGCTCGGACGAACACACTTAGACCGAATTTTAATGGTTCAAAGAATGTCAGGCAAAATAGTCGGCCCTCACACATGTTAACTTTATCAAATCTGGCCCTCTTTGAAAAAAGTTTGGACACCCCTGATCTATGTTAAGCCTGACGCATTTCATGGGATCTATCCAATCATCAGGGGCGGATGCAAGATACCTCTATAAAGAAAGGTAAGTATATCATCATAAACCATTCATAGACAAAAATTGGAAAAATGTAAAATACATACAGGGAGGATAATATTTGTATTGATTCACAGAATGGAGCCCAGTTGTCTCACTGTTCCAGATATTCTGGGTCACACCTACACATATGCTCCCTGTGTTCCTGTTGGAGCCTACTACCACAGCTTCCGGACCAGGCATTCTAACTGGCCCTAGCGCCCTGGCGATGTGTTGCTTCACACTAAGCAGATATGTGAGTCCTGCAGGGATGACTATCTTTTGCAACTATCCTTGTGAAACGGTCAAGTGAGCGGACCGATTGATCCTTGAATGTGATATTACCCTGCAACTGTGCACTTTATCACTTCACCAAAAAGATTCAGAACCACGTGACTATAAACTGCGTATCTTGACACATCCCAGCACATATTTGGCAGATCAGTCTGTCTTGAGCAAGTTAGCCCTAAGAAACTGGCATATTATGGTTACATCCAGTTACCTGCAACACTGTGACTGTTTATGAGAGACTCTATACATCTAACCATGAATGTGAAGTTCGGCCCCATATGATACCTGGAAGAAGCCTTATGATGTTGTCAAGGTCCCTTTAGTAGTACTACTATCAATACATACACTCTAATATCCCGTACAGAATCCCTAATTTTTTTTAGGTAGCAAGAACTATCTGACAATACCAATGGAGTGTGTCACTAATTTTCAACATGTGATATTAAAGAGGAGTTCCACCCAAAAGTGGAACTTCTGCTTTTAGCACTCCTCGCCCTCTGACATGCCACATTTGGCATGTCATTTTTTTTGGGGGGGGGGGGAGTGTGTGTCCTCTTTTTAGTGGGACTTCCTGTCCCACTTCCTCCTTCCGGGTCCTAGGCTGCCTAGGCGACTCCTCCTGTCACCTTAGGCGGCCCCTCCCTGCCAGTGATCTTTTGGGACAAAACACAGGTCCCAGAAGATTGCTGGCCAATGGCAGAGCGCAGCGCGAGCTGCGCATGCACAGTGCATGCCCGGTCGTGAAGCCGTAAGCTGTCACGGCTGGGTACCCAGAGTAGAAATGATGGTGCGGTCGGGGGGCGTAGATTGTGATGGCAGAGTAGAGAGCAACACACGCTCGTAGAACTCTGTCCCTCCACCTCACACCCTGCTGTCTAACTAGGGATGTAAATTCCTAGCCCCACGAGCCCAGTTATAGCAGGGAATTTGGAGGAGAGCACCTCTCTGCCACCTTAGGCTAATTCCCCAATCAGGTTTTGCACCCACGGGAGCTGTAAGTGGTGAGGTCCCGGCGTGGGTGACTCTTTTTGGGGGTTGGGTAAGGGGGGTGAGGGAGTTAGTGTTATAGGGGGAAGGGAGATTTAAAGGTTTTTTTTTTCTCTCCTCTTCCACCTTGTTCCGCCCTCTCTCCGTATCTGGGCCCCCTCACATAAGATGGAAGGAATAAGGGTAACTACCATCAGTGCTAAGGGACTTAATATCCCGGAAAAAAGGAAAATGCTCCTTAATGAGCTTAAACGAACCTGTAAAAATGTAGCATTTATACAGGAAACTCATTTTAGGGTAGGCGGACCACCATACTTACAGAATAGATTCTCCCCATGTACTTATCATGCATATAACCCAATATCAAAATCTAAAGGGGTGTCTATTCTAATTTCTAATCAAATTGCATGGTCCTTGATGGACAAATGGGTAAACGGAGATGGATGCTTCTTATTTTTAAAAGGAAGCATAGGGGGCATGAAGGTGACATTGGCCACCGTATACGCACCCAATATGCATCAAGATACCTTTCTGACTAAATTCTTAGCCAAACTCGCCAAATTTGCGGAAGGGAAAATGATCTTGGGAGGAGACCTTAATATACCACTTGATCCTAAACTGGACACATCAACTGGGTCTTCATCCACACCAGCAAGCACCAGGAGGGTGTTATGTGGAAGTTACAAGAGATGCAATTGGTGGATGCTTGGAGATTACTACATGGAGGTGAGAGAGATTATACATTTTTTTCCAATCCGCATCAATCGTACTCCCGCATAGACCTCTTCCTGGTGCCACACTATCTACTGACAGTAGTACATGATGTAACCATTGGGAATATAAAATGGTCAGACCACGCGCCAGTGACACTATATATTTCCATATCAGGCAAGGCTTCGACCCCAGGGTGCCGTTGGCGTCTGAACGAAAGTTTGTTGCAGATTCCCAAAGTTCGGAAAGATGTAGAAAAGGAAATGGAAGCATATTTCCAGACCAACGACACACCAGGGAGTGACCCAGGCATGGCATGGGAAGCGCATAAGGCAGTAATGAGAGGGGTGCTGATAAAACATGGCGCCATATTAAAGAAAGCACGAGAGGCACAGGTAGTGAAATTAATAGAAGAAATACAGACATTGGAGGTCCAACATAAGGCAGCACAGACACCGCTTATAGGGAAAGAGCTGGGGCATCGGAGGAGACAACTGACAGACCTACTTAGGTATAAAGCGAAAGCAGCAATCCAGGCAGGAAGGAAAGTAACGTATGAACTAGGGGATAAGTGTAATAAAGTTCTAGCAGAGAAGTTGAAGGAAAAGGGGAAGACAGTATACATGCTCCATATAAAGGGGAAAAATGGACAACTAATCTCACTCCCCAGAGATATAGCACAACGATTCAGAGAGTACTATTCCTCCCTCTACAACTTGGCTCCGGTACCTCAATCCCGGATTAAGTTGGAAGAATATCTTTCCTCAACCCACCTTCTTAGGCTGCCATCACCAGAACGGGATAATTTGGAAAGGCATATCTCAATGGAAGAGCTTAAAGCAGTAATGGAATCGGTCAAACAATGGAAGGCACCAGGCCCAGATGGGTTTACCATTCAGTATTATAAAAAAAAATTCCCTATATTAGGTGTGCATATGAAATAATTATTCAATGAGATTGGGCGGTCCACCGCCCTTCCGCCGGACGCACTTATGGCACATATTTCAGTTATCCCGAAAGAAGGGAAAGATCCGGGGGAGTGCGGGAGTTACCGTCCAATCTCATTGTTGAATATAGACCTAAAACTTTTCACTAAACTGTTAGCCTTCCGACTTCAGCCCTTGTTGAAACAATTAATACATTTGGACCAGGTTGGCTTTGTCCCCACCCGGGAGGCCAGGGACAATACTATTAAGGTTCTCAACCTAGTCCACTGGGCCAATGAAACAAAAACGCCTCCTATTTTTCTAAGTACGGACGTGGAGAAGGCTTTCGATAGGGTGAGATGGGACTTTATGTCTGAAGTACTGAGACATATGGGACTGGGGGAGTATATGCAAAGATGGATAGCGGGGGGGGGGTGTATACTACACCCCAGGCATTAGTTAAAGTAAACGGAATACTCTCAGAACCGATTAAAATCTCAAATCCAACGCGATAGGGCTGTCCGCAGTCCCCGATATTATTCGTTCTCTCACTTTACTAAATAGAATTAGGCAAAATCCAAATTAACTATGCCAAATCAGAGGCGATGGGGGTGGCACTCCCACGGCAGTGCAGCAAATTATACAACCTAATTTTAAATTTAAATGGGTAAGAACAGCCCTAAAATATCTAGGGATATACATACCATCAAGACTAGAAAAGCTATTTGAGGCAAATTTCCCCCCAACAGTTAGCTCTCTGATGGAAAAGTGGCAGAGGGGATTTCACTCATGGTTTGGTCGGTGTAATATCATCAAAATGAATATATTGCCAAAATTCCTGTATCTGTTTCAAGCAATACCCATACAAATTCCTGTTGCTTTTCTCCGTCAGGTAAATACGCTCTTCACTAAATTTATATAAATGAAGAAAGGACACAAAGGGGGTAGGGAAAGTGCTGCTCACCCCTGTAAAGGTAATGAAAAAAGGAAGGGTTCCCCAGTGGGGTTTTTAGGCAGCAAAAATTATATAAACAATTACAAAGACGTACCAATTTGTTGTAAAAAGGTAAAAAAATGTATTTAATAAGTACAAAGTCGTAAAATAATGAACTCTGGTACAGTTTATACTGAGGACACATACATATGAGAATATAGCACCAAAATTACATGACACTGATCAACATGAATGGCTGATCTTCAGGTCAAGTTGTTCCTGACGCGTCAGAACTTTACCCAAGCCCAATAACAGAAGACAATTCATCTTTCTATGAAAACATCAACCTGTACCAGAACCCAGGAACTAAATTACAAACTTTTAAATAGGTGGTATTATACACCGGCGAAATTTGGCAGGTATTTCCCTGAAATTTCAGATAAGTGTTGGCGATGTAATAAGGAACAGGGAACATTGTTCCATATATTTTGGACATGCCCTAAGATTAGGAATTATTGGTCAGAAGTACAAAGGATCTCCCAAAAATTTACACCCTATCCAGTATTGGACGATCCCGCTTTTTTCCTGTTACATCTTTCACAGATCCCAACAGACATATAAAAACTCGATCATCTGTCGTCTGACTAATGAAGCCAAGGCAGGTATTGCTCGGAATTGGAAAAATCCTAGGCCACCCACGATTGCAGAGTGGCTCCACAGGGTTAGAAACGTGGGGGCCATAGAAGACCTGGTGCTTTCGGCCCAAGACAGAAAAGATCAATATAATGAAACTTGGAGGGCATGGAATGTATTTGTATATTCAGAAGAAGGGAAGAGATTACTGGGGAATTTAAATGGGGAATAAGTCAGTCTGTCTTATATTAGTAAACTGAAGGCCCGGTTCCTTGAAAGGAGGGGGTGATGCGGAGGGGAGGAGGAGGAAGGAGAGAGGGAGGGGGGGGAATTATCTGGGCTTTTTTTTTGTGGGTGGGACAGGGGAGGATTGGGGAGGGGGAGAGAGATAGGGGGGTATAAAGAAAAAGGGATGAGTAAGTGGCAACCCGATATTTAAATAATATAACCAGCAAGAATTTGAGGGTTACTTAAAGTCTTAACAAGGAGGGCATAGACCCTAGCCAGCCGTTACTGAAGGATATAGGCAAAGTGGGCGAGGTAAATACGAGAATGGATGAGGAATATAAGTGTATACGTAAAGGGAAATGTTGTAACAAATTATTTGTATGCCCCCTTTGTTTTTGTGTTTATCTGGCTTTTCATTTGGAAAATATAAATAAATAGAGGAAAAAAGGAAAAAAAGAAAAGAGATGGGAAGAACCTAGGCAGAAAAAGGAAGGGAATGTTTCTTAGGTTAACAATAGTAGTAATACTCTAACTAGGCACAATTTAAGCCTATGAAGTGTTAATTTGATATGTTGTAAGTCTTAATTGCTGATTGTATCAATTTTTTCCAGTTTGGTCAGATGGCTAGATTTGTTTCTTTGTACTGTAACAAAGGCTTATTCCCTACCTTGATATTGCTGATAGTGTTTATATGTTTTGTTATAACTGGAAAATCCTTAAATAAAGAATTATATTAAAAAAAAAAAGAAATTATGGTGCAGAGGAGGGGGAGAGGAGCGGGGCTCCGTGCACCCGCATCGCTGGACCATGGGACAGGTGAGTGTCGGTTTATTAAAAGTCAGCAGCTATGCTTTTTGTAGCTGCTGACTTTTAATAAACTAAGAAACGGGTGGAACTCCGCTTTCACACCCTCAGAACCTGCTACATACCAAAAGGAAGTTAAAATTTTAGTATGCGTGTACATGGTGTGATGCATGGTACCGCTGCAACATTTTTAGACAACATTGTCTTTTTTTAACCAAGCCTATGTGTTGGTGGTGTTTTTTTTTAAATTTTCCATGTGTAATAAAATCACTTGCTTAAGCTGCATGGTCTGTTTTTAACTCCTTTTTAAGGGGTCTTCAACCCCTTAAAGTGGAGGTCCACACAAAAAGTGAAGCTCCACTTTTCGGAACCCTCCCCCCCTCCGGTGTCACATTTGGCACCTTTCAGGGGGGTGCAGATACCTGTATAATACAGGCATTTTCACCCACTTCCGGGAATAGACTCTTGCGGGAGTCACACCCCTTCCCGTCTCCCCTGCTGTCTTCTGGCAAACACACTGGTTCCAGGAGACTGCTGGGACCAGTGAGGACGGGCCGCACCGCTCGCGCATGCGCAGTAGGGAACCGGGCAGTGAAGTCGCAACACTTCACTTGATTCCCTCACCGAGGATGGCAGAGGGGACAGCCGAAAGACAAGCGATTGCTCGGCTTCGGCTGCCAACATTCGGCTTCGGCGTGCTGGACAGGTAAGTATCCATTTATTAAAAGTCAGCAGCTGCAGAATTTGTAGCTGCTGGCTTTTAAAAAAATAATGTCACTGGTCCTCCGCTTTAATGTCTTTTGTTGTATGCTTTTTTGAGTTACATAGACCACACCAATATTGGTGAGTCAGCAATTTAAAGCGGAGGTTCAGTTTTTTTTTGAAAATCTGCAATGCTTTTTATTATAGCAAATAAGGTACTACTCACTTGCTAGTCCGTCCGTCGGTTCCGTTTTCGTCCAAAAGGATAACTTATAAAAAACAGTCCTGGGCTTTTTCATCTTACTTGTGGGCATTGTGAAGCCCACAAGCAAACACTTCCTGGATTCCTCGTCACATGACGCGCTTTGTGCGTCATGTGACCCACTTCCCGCGTCACGTGACACTCGAGCTAGCGTGAGAATACACGCCTAGCTATTTCGGATGGTCTCCTGTGAGTGTTGAAACGTCACTCCCAGGAGACCTTGCGCCCATTACACCTCGAGTCGTCTGGGAAAAGGAACGACACGCCCACTCCCCGCAGGGAAGAAGACCCGGAAGTGAGGCTGAATACAGGTAAGAGTACAGATCTTGAAAAAAAATATCACGCTACAGGCATTTATTAAGGCTGCAGAAATGATAGATAGAAAGTTCAGTTTGAGGGTGAACCTCCGCTTTAAGGAACGCTGCACCTGCTCATATAATGAGCGGTACAGCATGTATATGTTAGTGAGATGATGGCACTTTTTAAAAGCCCCTCTAATGTAACCGATTACACTAAAATAAAATCTTACAATAGAAAGGAATAGTATGTGTTTCAACACTGGCTAATCATGTAGCAGAAATACAAATAAAGATTCATGTGGACAAAAGAAAAGTACAAAATGATAGCTAGGTAAATGAGCCATGAGAAGTGATATATTATGATAGCTCTGGCCCTAATTATGGTAATACAATACTAGAACTTGCTCCTTCCATCTTAATTTCAGAATATCATCCTTCAATTACATATATTGTGTAGCGCCTGGCTACTTGGCCGGTGCCATGTTAAATTTAGGGGGAGAATTCAGAGAAATAGTTAGCTCTGAATTAGTTTTTTTTTTTTTTTTAAATTCTTTATTTTTCATTTTTCCTCATTTCACAATTCCACAAAAACAGGGACATTATCATATCAGAAAATAAAAGCCAACAGTCAAACCGCTATACATTGTACTTGTTCCTGACCTATCTCTAATCTTAATTGCTTCTAACACATATACTACCATATAGATCCAAGACTAATTCCTCGCTCTTCTTATTTCCTATTCCCCAGGACATTTAACCTGTCCTCTCCCTGTTTGAGAAAATGAGAATCCCAGTCTCCCCCTCACCCACCCCAACGTCCGGACCCCTTGTCCAAAAGCCTTCCCGAGCCCGGACAAAAAAAAAAAAGAAAGAATAATTTCAGTTCCTCCCTCTCCCCCTCTCCCCTCCCCCCATCCCCCCCCCGCCTACTCCCCTCGTTCCCTATAACTGTCATAGGGGGCCCATATCTCCCTATACTTCTCCTCCTGTTCCCTCAAAGCCATCGTGAGATTCTCCATACATTGGATTTCCCTAATTTTTTCATGCCATTGTGGTCTACTTGGTGAACACGTGCTCTTCCATAAGGCTGGAATGCATGCTCTAGCTGTTATTAGTAAATGTCTTACCAAAGATTTTTTATAATTTACTACTGATATCGGGATATCCAACAGCAGGTAGACCGCTGGGTTCTCTCCAAGAGACATTTCAGTTATCTCTTCTATTTCCTCTGACACCATCTTCCAGAATTCTTTCACTCCTTCACAGTTCCAAAAAATATGTATCAGAGTTCCCTCTTCTTTTAGACATCGCCAACAAAGATTTGACGTTTGTGGAAAAATTTGATTTAAAACTTCCGGGGTCCTATACCACCTACTCAGGATCTTATATCCTCCCTCCTGGTATTTGGATGCTAGAGAGGCTTTATGATTGAATTAAAAAAAAAATTCCCTCTGGTTCTCTGTAAAATTTACCCCTAGGTCTCTCTCCCAAGTATGTATAAAGCCTATTTCTTGTGGAGCTTTAAGTTCATTAACCAGGGAGTAAAACAGTGATAACGAATGTCTCACCGCTTCTCCCTTGAGACACAATTTCTCAAATTCCGACAATCTCGTCCTCACCGTTGTCTGACCCTGTATTGTTCGCAAAAAAACCCTTAGCTGTCTTCTCCTGTATGGCTCTGAGTCCTCTGCTAGTTCACTTTCAATTTCCTCCCATGTCATTACCCGATTTTCCTTCTGAAAGTGAATCAGTCTAGTTTTGCCTTGTCTTTTTTTTTTAAATTCCCGAACCCTGGGTCGTTCATACCTGGCATAAATGCCGGGTTTCCCAGGACCGGAGTCAGAGGATTTGCTTCTGTTTCATCATTTGATTTTCTAAATACTTTTTTCACCACCTTAATTGTCGTCCCTATCGTTGGGTGCTTTTTAACTGATTGTGGTAGAATGGATCTAGAAAGCCAAATTAGTCCTTCCAATGGTATTTCTATCATTGCCTGTTCTAAGAGGATCCATGGTTTGACCTTCGGAGTAACACACCAATCAAGAACTCTTGACAAATGCACAGCCTCGTAGTATGCTAGTGGGTCTGGAAAACCTATGCCCCCTTTTTCTTTTGGTAGGGTTAAGATATCTCTCCTGACTCTGGCTGGTTTCCCTGCCCAAATGAATCCCGCAAACTTCGTTCTAATCTCTTTCAGAAAACCTTGAGGTATACTGGTAGGGAGTGTCTGTAATAGATATAATATCCTAGGCATTGCATTCATCTTTATAATATTGACCCTGCCAAACCAGGTAAAAACCTCCTTATCCCATTTCTGTAGGTCACGTTTTATTTGCCTCGTCAACGGTGCTAAATTTAGCTCTAAGATTCTATTTAGTTTCTTCGGGATTTTAGTCCCCAGATATCCGATATGAGAATTTGTCCATTTGAATGGGAAAAAAACGGCTAATTGTCGTTGTTGTACCACATTCATCTCTACCCCCATTGCCTCCGACTTGTCATAGTTTACTTATTACTTACTTATTTAGCAATCTCAGCCAGCAATGGGGGAAGAGATAAAATAGGTTCCGTAAGAGAAAACATCAAATCATCCGCAAAAGCTGCTAATTTGTATACTCCTCCCTTTACACAAATACCTCTGATGTCGGTATTCAGCCTTATCGTCCTCAAAAAGGGTTCAAGTGTCAAAATAAAAATAATTGGTGACAGAGGGCAGCCTTGTCGCGTCCCATTCCGTATCTCAAAGGGTTCCGACATAATCTCGTTTATCTTTATTCTAGCTTTCGGCTGTGAATATAGGCTCATAACCCATCTTTGCATCCCCTCCCCCAGACCAATATATTTTATAATTGCTTTTAAAAATTTCCAGTCCACCCTATCAAACGCTTTTTCAGCGTCGGTAGATACCAGAACTAGCGCTTTCTTAGATACCTGGGAGAGATGGATCGCGTTAATCACCCGCATCGTATTTTCCCTGCCTTCCCTTCCTGGGGTAAATCCCACCTGGTCTTGGTGTATCAAATCAGGGATATGTGGTAGTATTCTATTTGCTAGGATTTTTGTAAAGATCTTCTGAATTAGTTTGATTGTTTAAAATTGGGTCTCTGCTCTAGCTTGGCTGTACTGTGGGCTAGCATTTCGTTTGGGGACTCCCGTCACCCCCCGGATGGCAGGTGGCAGCAGTGGGGTCAAGTGAGTATCTCTCCTTGGCGGCCAGTCAGGATTGGGCTACCTTGCTGTGCATGCTGGGGAGGGGGTATAAAGGGGGCAGAAGCCATTGCCTTGAGGTTCTTCCTTGTGTAGCGCTTACCATTGGGGTAGCCATTCCACTACACCCCCGCATATGCTGGTGTTCCAGGAGGGGCCTGTCCATTCATCGGGGGAACTACCTGGGATCTGATAGGCTGGATGTTGGTCGCCTGCCAGTCGCTAACTTGCAAAAACTACCTGAAGGAGATCCGGGTGCTGAATCTACTGAGAGAGGATTCTGGACCATAATTGTCTCCATTCTTTTGGGAGGGTCTGTGGCAGAGACTTTATTCTAAGTTCAAGTGACTTTCTGGCTGCCAGGCTTGTGAGAGAGGCCAGTTCAGGTGCGCTAAACCCACTCTGGCTGGAGTGGCAAAGTAAATTGTTGTTGGAAGCAGGACTGTTTCCCCTTATGCAGTTACACCTGAATCTGCTGTCTCCTACTTGCTATCCCTTCACCTTTCTACTGTTTTATCGTTTTTTACCCGGCTACTACTCTCATCAAGTACCCTAGACGGCGGAGATACAGAGGTAACATGCCACCTAAAACAAACCAGCAGCTCCTTCGTGGGTAGTGCTACACGTGGGGGTTTGTCCGGGATTGGCTGTTACCTCTGGCAACGGAATTTGAGCAATTTATTCTGCTATTGAGAGCCTGGAATTGTTGTGGTGTTGGACTGTGTTGGTGAAGAAGGGGTTAACTTCAGGTACTGAAAGTCTGGGCACACGTGCAGCAGAGTGACGTGTGCCTGCAACGTGCCCAGAAAAGAACTCAACGTGGGAGGAGTTACCCACCCCTGCGTGAGACGTAGGGCGAGTTTGGCGCCAAAGGACAGAGTGATTGCCCGCCCACGAGAGAGGATCGTGCAACATGTCTGTGCCCCCAGCGCCGTTCGAGAGATTGAGTCCTCCAATGTCTTCAGTGGGAGTCAATCCGATTCCTGTTGCCACCGGAGTTTCCCTGACCGATACCGGAATCCGGATGGGGACGCGAGGGCGGTTCGTGCTGTTCACCAGTGGCAGCGTGGCCCTTGGTTTCTCTTGTCCCCGATGTGCAGAGCTAGCCACCAGGATCATGCCCTTTGCCCGATGCAAAAAGTGTGGGGAATACTCGTTTCAAGTGGAGCAACCAACCGAGTCGCCCTGCGAATATCGGGTCGATTGGATTGCCGGAACAGTGACCGTGGAGGAAGTCTTTCCCTGGCCCGTACCTGCTGTTACTACAACTACTACTACTACTACTGGAATGGCCTTCCGTGAAAAGAAATGGCGTTTTTGAACCTGCCACTGAGGTACAGCACATTCCACAAATTCACGAAAGGGGGCACCAGCTGAAAAAGTAATGTTCGTGTAGCGCTACCCCCTCAGGAGCCGCTGGTTAGATTTTGGGACGGCATGATTATGTTACCTCTATGATGTGTCTAGGGATGATGATGAAGGAGAGGATGGTGATGAGAGCAAATGACAGAATGTCCAGACAGTGGGGTGACGTTTTCTGTGCTTTTATTACTGGTCCAACATGACCAACAGTCAACTCGAGGTAGATAGAATAGGTTGGTGAAAGGAGAGAAACTTGCAGATTCAGGCCTCTAGATAAGCGAAGCAGTCCTGCTTCAGGGTAATAGCTCTTGCTTCGTCGCCACTCCAGCCGGAGTGGGTGTAGTGCCCCTGGACAGGTCCCTCTCACAGGCCTGGCAGCCAGGGCCAGATAAAGAACATCATGGGCCTGGTGCTGAGGATTTTGGTGGGGCCTTTTAGGCTGCATTCACACCTCCGCGACAAGTAACGCCGCGTACGCGGCGTATTTTGCCGCGAATAGTGTAACTTTTTTTTTACAAATCCTTCCTATTGCTTTGTATGGCCGAACGCCAATGCCGCCTGAAAAAAAGGGTCCGGGACTTTTTTTCATGCCGCAGGTGTACGGCGTCTATGAGATGTGAACCATCTCATAGACAGCAATGGGAATTCTCCCCTCCAGCGGCACGAGCGGCCGGCGTCGGGCGTTTTGTCGCGGAGGTGTGAATGGGGTGTAATAAATAATAAATAAATGCGTGGGAATGACATGAACGCAGCCCAGCCAAGGCAAGTGACCAAAGGCACAGAACCCAGAAGGAAGACCGGGTGAAGATGGAAGCGCCCGGGCCCCGCCTGATTCATCGCAGCACTGGAGGGCTCAGTCTGAAAATTGAAGTGTACACTAATGTGCTAATATGCTGTGCATACTTGTACGTTGTGGCATAACCTACCCCAGGGCCTCTAAAAAGTAGTAATGTCAGGAAAGTTTACTACCGCTTTATTATCACAGGATCCTCTCATGGGGCCCCTACTGACCCGGTGGACGGTGGCCCTTGGGCAGTGCCTAAGTGCACAGTTGCCAACATTTAAAAAATATTTTCAGGGCCACTTTTTTATATAAGTGCTATATTTAGAGTAGCTGAGATCCCCGATGTTCCTCTATACATCATAGTAATAATCACAAAATGAAATGAGTACTAATAATGGGGCAGAACAAATATGAGAACTGATATTTCCTTTAGTTGAACTAACAAAAGTGTGTCCATTCTAGTGATTTAGATTTGTAATGATTCACTGGTATAATCTGTGGAAATAAGCAGAAACAAACAGAGACACACTCACACACACTCACACACAGCTTCTGTTGGGCTGGAGCTGAAGCACAAAGCAGACAGACACAGGAGATGCAGTAGAGAAATGAGAGCAGAAAGAACAGACAGATGCACACACAGAGAATGTAGTAAAATAATGAAAAAGGAGAGGGAGGCGGCCCTCTCCTCTTAGATTTATTGACTTCATGATGTCACAAAATACACACCCATCAATCCCTCCCCATCACCCTTGTGAGTCTTTTATTGGTCAATTCATATAGAAGGGTGGTTTCTCCTCACAAGTTCATTTCATGTTGTTCCAAAAGTCACACCGGCTCCTTCTGGGGTCTGTAAAAGTCAGGATGTGGGGGATGGGAAGGCTTTTCCTGTTACAACTGAGGAATCCAGGAGGGAGGGGAGTGAATAGAGACACACATGTAATGGAGGATAGCAGGATCTGTTCTTGTATAATGCTGGATTCATAACTTTAGGACAAAATCTGAAGAATCATTTCAAGGAAAATATACACTCCATTTCAGTGGTTCTAATCATAACACAAAAATATTCATTTTAGTTTCACGTCTATCACAGCCCCCCCTTGAAATGAATATTTCATCAGTTCATTCTCTTTGTTATTTCTTAACAGACAAGGACGGTAATGGAGGACATGGTCAATATAACAAAACATTATCATAACCAATATAAACAGAAACAAAATTGCTATACCTATTTAAGTACAAATGTGTTATCACCCAAAATATTGTCCGCAGGTGACATTCTAAATGCCCCCCCTTGTTCACCTAATATCATGTATAAGGCCATAATTTTATACAAAGTCATTTGTGAAGTGGCCTCTAGGTGTTCAGTAATATACTGGAATGCATCCTTGTTTATAGTTAACAAACCTCTATTGACCATAGCAACCAGAATTTATCCAATCTACATTTACATTACTAAGTTAAATTTCATAAAAGCATCCGTTCCCACCAAATTACTATATTTCCCTTCATTAGCATTTTAATTTTATATTGGGCTCTGTCCTAAATATTTTATTTCCTAAAGAAACTTTATTTATTACATTACACTGGTTTTCAGGACTGATCATGCAGCATGAATATTCTTGTCGCATGTCTGTTTAAACAAACATAGCAGCCTTCAGCATAAACGAACATACAGAAGTTTCATTGTTCCCCTACATGGATCCAAATATAAGAGATCAATCATTCTTCCATTAATACATTCGTCAATCTGAAGCCTAGAAAGTGACATTTTAATCCATAAATCATCATCATCTGCATCATCTATCCATATTGTATTTTTATTTTTAAACTATTTTAACTGACTTTCTTAAGCTATGCAGATTAACACCATTATCATTCTCTTTAAAATGACACCCTCAAAGTAAGGTATTCTTCAAACCAAATGGTGCAAAAAACCCACAGTTTAGTAACATATGAGAGAAAGAAAGAATGAGAGAGAAAGAAAGAAAGAAAGAAAGAGCAAAAGAAAGAGAGAGAGAGAAAAAGAAAGAAAGGAAAAGAAAGAGAAAAATAATACTTTATTAATAAGGGCTTTCTTTCAGATCTTCTAATGATTGTGTACAAATTACCTTTTATTATTAAAGAAAGATTTACCCTCATAATACGCTTCCATAGTTTACTTAACATAAACTCTGATATTTATTTATTTTTCCCTTCAAACTAGGCAAAGTTGAGGATGTTTACACTGGGAGTCGGATTTCAAGCTAGCACTCACTCCTGTAAACCACCACAGCCTGTAACCTGATCTGCTGTTAATGACCTCTAAGGGAAAACATCTGTCCCCCCCCATGCTTGGAGCAGATTGTACAAGTTTTAGACCATATACAATCCAATCGAATTGCATCGTTTTTCTCATTTTTAACTCTTTTTCAAAAATTTTAAAACATATTTGGTTTGTACATCTGCCAAAAATCATGTACACCACATTATAACATGACATTCCTTAACTTCCAATAGCGACAAAAGATCGCTTAGAGGACAAATCTCATGAAATCCACTGACCAGTCCCTGCGCATGAACCGACCATTGTTTTCTACTGATAAAGTCACTCATAATTACTCACAATCTATATTTTATCAGAAATGTCATTTTATAATAACTTTTAACACTTGTTTATTTTTTAATTTTATTTTTACAATTTTTATAATAATATTTTTTATAAAGTTTTTTAGATTGAACATAACTTTCATATTTTAATATTTTTCTCTGGGGAACCTTATAATAAACCAAACCCAAGTTTAGAATCTGTTGTAAACATTGCTCAAACCTCAACTTATTAATTCTTACAACCAGATCTGTAGGATTTCAGTTAAACATAAAATACCATGTTGTTTACCATAGACTGAATTGTATACAATTCTTCACACAATCTCAATCAACAATTTTCCCATTAAACCTTTGTTCTAATCCCATATTTATGCTTTGACATGTCATAATACATTTTCAGTTGTTGGGGTAAACATATTCATAAACATTTACAGGCAGAATTAAACTTAATTATCTCATTAGAGAACTTCTTTACACTCTGACATTATTTAACTAATTACCCCATGTAACCGGGACCCCCCTTTGAGATATTCCAACCCACAAACCCCAGTGGTCACAATCCCATGTATTTGAAAAAAGATATATAATTTCATTCAGATTTGGGCGGCACAATCCATAATATCACTCATCTTCCAGAGAATATTTTCGAAGGAACCTCTTAATCATCACCCAGGGGATATTGGTAATTATCGGTACCTACATCAGAAATGTGAGAAAAAAACTCGTACACGAATATTAGTTACCTATTTTCAAAAGCGGTCACATAATCATAGCTCATAACAATCTAATCTAGAGACTGTCTCAAACAAGATTTCAGAAAGGGATAATGTATTGAATGCTCCCCCCTTGGGGCCACTTACCCACTTAACCCTGAGGATGGCATAGCACAGCATGTGGAATAAAACCATTTAAATGTACTATGTAAAATGTTCTACTGTTCCAATGTGATACCCAGAATCTCCTCATCCCTCATTTGTGACTTGTGAACACAGCTTCTGTAGTCATGAACGCCAGGATTTACACACTCTCTCTACCGCTTTTGGGCACCCCATGAGGTCAAGGCATTGAGGTCGGGGCACACAGGACAGCATATGAGTGGATTCTACCTTCAGGTAGGTCTGCCACTCCCATCTACATCATTCTCCTCCCTTACGTGTCTGTCCAGCGAAGTGGCATTGTAGTTACCCCCCCCTGGACAGACTAAGGAGGGCATGAAGAAGAAGGCCCGTGGGCCGGAGGGCACAGAATCCAGTATGGGCAGCGGGCAGGAGGCGACACCATATGCGTGCAGAACGAGGCAAAGCCTTCAGCAGGGAAGAGCATCCGGGCAGGCCCATGCTTCCTCCAGCGGGGCATACAGTTGGGCAGAACGTGAGGGGAAAGAAGGGGCACGGCCTCAAGCAGTCGGGCGGGGCCCATGCTTCCAGCAGGCATCGTGGGCAGAACATGAGGGAAATTAAGACAATAACAGGCCCTGGGTATCACATTACAACAACCAAACTGGAAAAAACCTCTATGTATCAAGTCAAAATACAGTGCATGGCATCGTCAGTGTAAGTGTAAGTGGGCAACCCAGATGGGACAGGTCCCCACAGAACACGCATTCAATCTATCCGATTAAAAGGATAAAAAAACGGGACGAAATAATTCACCTAAATTAATTCTCTGTAGAAGATTTTAACTGTAAAATAAAGACTTAACAATTGCTTATTATGTGCATCAAATGTCTGTTCCATATTTTTTAAACCTCAGGAGAAATATCCCATTATTTACTGATTACCGTTTATTAATTGCGACAAAGCAACTGAAATCGTAGACTCTAACGGACATAGACAGTGCAATATCCCAAGTCAACCTTTTGTTAAAAAAAACTCTGTGTTACAAAAAAACTGTCTCCTAGGTTGTCGTCCCTGGGGGGGGGGGGAAAGAGGGGGCTATCCTCCAACTTGCAAATGTGGCAGAGCTCAGGGCGGGCAGGATGCAGGGGTCTGGACCGCCCACATTCCTCACACACCCAGTTCTATCCCCCCACCAGGGAGGGGGCAGGAGTATATATTATATCAGGGAGGCATCCCAGAAATATAATAAAAAAAAAAAACAGCAAAAATAATAATAAGAAGAATTCATTCACCACTTGCCAACAAGGAATTGGGAAAAGGGATCAATGAATTTCAATGGGAAGAAGAAAAAAAGGGTTGAAGAAAGGAGAAAGAAATAAGAAAGAAAGAGTTCGATTCCAGCACAGAGTTGAGAACCCAAACGAAAAGTGCATGCAAAGAAAGACACCATAAGTTATATGTTACAGACACAATGTACCATTAGACGCAATCAAATCACTTCTAGCACAGTCAGTACAATTGGCATGCTACATAGAGGGAGAGGAAGTTAGAGGGCTGTGTAGTAGGCAGCAAAGAAAGGGTTGGACGGGAGGATCTAAGAAGAAAATGGTGGAGAGGGGAGGAGCTATGAAAAAAGAGCGGTAAGGATTTGGAGAAGAAAGGGAGGAGCTAAGAAGAAGATGGCGGAGGGGGGGGGAAATCAGGAATCAAGGAAAAAGTAAAGACAAAGCAAGGAGAGAAGAAAATAAAAAAAAATTCAACCTTCAGCCAGATATTAAAAACAGAAATCAATGTCAACAGCAGTTGATATATATATGACAAGAAATCCAGATATATCTATACTTATCAGAAACAAGTAATTGCTTAACCATGCAGTCCTTTCAGACTGGCAAGGAAAGGGTTCGTTCTATTCCTGTACCAACACAGTGCTTTCCAGCAAAAACCCCATAAGCATATATATATATATATATATATATATATATAAAATTAACTAAGAAATGGAAAGGCACAAAAATGAAAAAGGTTTTCTGTTTAGACAGCAAAGGGATAAATATAATAGTTTATAAAAACCCTAGAGTTAGTTGCTGTCCAGCCTTGACAAAAGGCAGAAAGTTTCAGGCACACATTAGCAGAAAGCCAGAGACGAAAGAGTTAAGTATGCTGGTTAGAAAACCCTTAATTAGTATGTAGCTGTTGACAAAAGGCAGAAGTGTAAGGGAAAAAGCAATTTAAGACACAAAAATATACACAGATAGCCAGCTAGCAGAAGCCACACAAAAACAACCTTCTCCAGCTCAGCCCCCACCTTTCCTAGCACAGGGAAGTTCTGTAAACAAAACCCCTGCGTTATTCAAAGCAAGGACAAAATGTGGAAAAACTGACTCAATATCTCACTACAGACATACTCAAATAAACCCCAGTATCCCAATGTACCCCAATTTATCTAAAAGGGGTTTTGAAATATTTATCACAAGCCTAAATATAACAAAAGCCCATATATACTTCGCAGCTAACTTCCTTAGAATCCCAGACTCAGCCAAGCCAGCATGCACTCCCCGTGCACACCACCTTTATCACATCGGCTTAATCCGAGACGATGCACGACCAGTACCTTAACTTAGTAGGCCGATTTCACACACCCCTTACAGAACCATACACAGCATACAAACAGGCAAGAACCAAAAAAAAAATAAAAAAATAAAAAAAATTAATAGCAGTGAATCAGCACAAGCCGGGGTTCGCTTCTGGACCAGAATTATACCGTCTGTTTCAAAGGCTCGGAATTTGCAGACAAACTAGATGGGAATAGAGGCCGTCTAGCCTGTAACACGGTGTAAGGGAGCCAAAAAAAACTCGCACTTACCGTATTTAGGGGTTCATGACGCCCCTTTCAATGGTAGACGGTCCCTCAATTCTCAGCCAGTTTCTTGTGCGTCCACAAAGTCTGTCCTTGAAGTCCAAAAACCACGTTGGCGCGTCAATTGATTTAGATTTGTAATGATTCACTGGTATAATCTGTGGAAATAAGCAGAAACAAACAGAGACACACTCACACACACTCACACACAGCTTCTGTTGGGCTGGAGCTGAAGCACAAAGCAGACAGACACAGGAGATGCAGTAGAGAAATGAGAGCAGAAAGAACAGACAGATGCACACACAGAGAATGTAGTAAAATAATGAAAAAGGAGAGGGAGGCGGCCCTCTCCTCTTAGATTTATTGACTTCATGATGTCACAAAATACACACCCATCAATCCCTCCCCATCACCCTTGTGAGTCTTTTATTGGTCAATTCATATAGAAGGGTGGTTTCTCCTCACAAGTTCATTTCATGTTGTTCCAAAAGTCACACCGGCTCCTTCTGGGGTCTGTAAAAGTCAGGATGTGGGGGATGGGAAGGCTTTTCCTGTTACAACTGAGGAATCCAGGAGGGAGGGGAGTGAATAGAGACACACATGTAATGGAGGATAGCAGGATCTGTTCTTGTATAATGCTGGATTCATAACTTTAGGACAAAATCTGAAGAATCATTTCAAGGAAAATATACACTCCATTTCAGTGGTTCTAATCATAACACAAAAATATTCATTTTAGTTTCACGTCTATCACACTAGAGCTGGTAACATTGAGGATATTCAGTATAATTTTAAAGAACTGTTTTTGTGGGTAAGCGACATAGGGGAGGAGTATGGACGGTATATAAGTGGGAAGTATGTGCAGGTGAGGGAGAGGAATGTGGAGGGTCTAACAGTGGGCACTATGTACAGGAGAGGAGTACAAAGGGTACGGAAAAAAGCACTATGTACAGGAGAGGAGTGTGAAGGGTATGACAATGGGCAGTATGTACAGGAAGAGTGAGGGGGTATGACAGAGGGTAGTACGTACCAGAGAGAAGTGTGGAGGGTATGATGGGGCAGTATGTACAGGAGAGGAGTGTGGAGGGTATGACAGTGGGCAGTATGTACAAGAGAGGAATGTAGACGGTATAATAGTGGGCTCTATGTATAGGAGAGGAGTGTGGAGGGTATGACAGTGAACACTATGTATAGGAGAGGAGTGTGGAGGGTATGACAGTGGGCACTATGTATAGGAGAGGAGTGTGGAGGGTATGACAGTGAGCAGTATGTACAGGAGAGGAGTGTGGAGGGTGCGACAGTGGGCACTAAGTAAAGGAGAGAAGTGTATGACAGCAGGCACTATGTACAGGAGAGGAGTGTGAAGGGTATGACAGTGGGCGCTATGTATAGGAGAGGAGTGTGGAGGGTATGACAGTGGGCACTATGTACAGGAGAGGAGTGTGTAGGGTATGACAGTGGGCACTATGTACAGGAGAGGAGTGTGGAGAGTATGACAGTGAGCACTATGTACAGGAGTGGAAGGATATTTATGGACTGAGTAGTGGTTAAGCGGGTCATACATGGATTGAAATTACGCCAATTATGCAGAGACCAGCCATAGTCAATCTATGTATGGGCTAGCTGGTTTTACACAAGTGAATCTATTAATCAACTTGAGTACAACCAGCCTGTTTTTTTTCTTTCTTAAAACAATCAGTGCTGCCAGCTAAAGTTAGCAACACTGATCATTGTACGCACTGGCAGAACACAATAACACTGCAGGAGTGATTCCCCCATCCACAGGTCAGCAGGTGAGAGGGTGTGTGGGGACAGGCTGGGGAGAGATACTAGTCAGTGGCTGGGTAGGCACTGGTAGTATAAGAGCCAGATACACACAGGTTACATACGCCACGATCGTTAGAGCGAGAACAATAATTCTAGTACTAGACCTCCTCTGTAACTCTAAACATGTAACCTAAAAAAATGTAAAGCATCGCTTAGGATACCAAAAAAAATTGTGCTAACTTAACTAACTAACTGTTTTTTTAATGAATGAAACATTTTTTTCCAAAAAAACATGTTTGAAAAATTGCTGCGCAAATACCGTGCTAGGGCTGCACAATTAATCGTTAAAAAAATTGTGATCTCGATTCAACCCCCCTGACGATCTTCAATGCAGAGTTTGCTGATTCTTTCATATAACAAGTGGAGAGACTTTCAGCTATCAAAAGAAAATATCTGGGCAGTCTGCCAAGTTTTTAACAGGAAACATTGTAACTAACGCTTCCTTCTTAGATCAAAGGGATACACTTCTGTGTGTAAAGAAAAAATCTGGGCAGTCTGCGAAGTTTGTAAACAAAATGAAACATTGTAACTAACTAACATTGTAACTAAATTTAACCACTTAGAGTCCAACACTTGTTTCTTAAGTTAGAAAGCAATATTATTTGCTAGAAAATTACTTGGAACCGCCAAACATTATATATATTTTAGCAGAGACTCTAGGGAATACAATGGCGATTGCTGCAATATGTTATGTCACACTGCATTTTCCCACTTCAATGAATAATAAAAACCATAAAAACAAAACAGTGAAGTTAGCCCATTTTTTTTTTTTTTTATGTGAAAGATGATGTTACGCCGCAACAATCGTGAGAGAATCGTGATCTATCTTCTAAGCAAAAACATTGCAATTCTCATTTTAGCCAGAATCGTGCAGCTCTATACCGTGCAACATAAAAAGTGCAAAGACCACCATAGAGTAATTTTCTAGCAAAAAACAAATGATGATTTTTACATGTAGTAGAGAAGTGTCAGAATTGGCCTGGGTGGCAAGGGGTTAATTACCATGAGTAATATACAAATAATTATTATAAGCCCTGTGATCCTATCAGTCTGCTGTAGTGTGTCAGCTTGTATTTATATTGGCCGCTCTGAATGTAGCTTCTGACAGGCTGTGCAAGCAGCCCCGTATCTCCGGAACCATAAATGATAGCCGTCCCATATCTTAACCAGTTGTGGGGTAGCTCTTCCCATGCCTACCCCCAAATGTGGGGTTTCTGTGACTTCTGGTCATCGAACTACAACCCCCCAAATTCGATCTTAGAAAAAAAAATCTTAAAAAAAAAAAAAAAAAAAAATTTTTTTTTTTTTTTTTGGGCAAATGGGCCTATCTTGAGAAAGGGGCCTGGAGCTGCAGCTCCATCAGCCCCATTGTTAATCCGGCCCTGCTGGCAGCCAAGGCGTCACTTAGAACTTCTGGGAAGGAACAAGTCTCTGCCACCGACTTGGCTCTAGTAAGATTAAGATTTGCAGTGAGACCTCTGCCACAGGCCCAATGCTCGTGAACATGGACGATAGAGCGAATCCTCCCAGTAAACACAATTTCGCCTGAATCTTCCTCAGGTAGACTTGTTAGCTTGGGGTCACCGACTGACAGTTTGCAGCATACAACCTGTCAGTGTCCGGTCACCCAGATCCCCGATGGATCGTCTATGCCCTATTGGATCACCTGCCTCCGGGTTCACCTCAGACTCCCCACCGAACAGCACAACTCGCTTGGGATCTTCTTAATAAGAGGTGGGGGACCCAGTAAGTCACTGGGGCCCCTTGGCAGCATCAGTCACTCCGGGCCACGAGGGCCCAGAGTCAGGAACTCTGCGTGGCACGTGCGTAGGCCATGTCGCCGGGGCCCGTGATGTGCGCACACCCTAAAGGTGGGTGCCGCACCTGGAACCAGGAACGGGCGAAGAACCCCTCAAAATGGCGTCTGTCACAGAAATACCCTCCCCCAGCATGCCCCGCGAGGGAAACACTCCTCTCATTGGCTGCTGGAGAAAGGCGCTCCGCCCGGACCCCTCTGGCGCCACCTGCCATCCAAAGATGGGAAGGTATCTTTGGAACACACTCTCACACCACAGGACAGCCCAGGGCTGACAGAAACCCAATTTAACAGATCAACACGGATGAGAGCAAAGTAACTCTCTCATCCCCCAGCTACATTTGTCATAGCACCTGCACTGAAAAGTACACAGGCGCTAAACTAGCAATTTGGCCTAGCATTCAGACGCTGAGCATGTGGATGGCTGGGACTGAATTTCTTTTTACGGTTTAGCAACTGGGGTAGGGAAATTTGCCTACTAAAATCAGATGGTGGTGTACTGCTAGCAGATTGGCTGCAAGTACTTTGGACACCTATTGCTATACCTTTATTCTTCTCAGTGCAGGTTTTTGAGGAGGCTGGAGGGATAGTGGGGTTGGAGATCCCAGATGAGGAACAAGGAGAAGTCCACCTTTTTCTTTGATTTGGGTCTTTCAAGTACTGCATGGGAGGTCTTCATATGTCTGGTCAAGCATGTGGTGTCCAAGTGGCTGCTGTTTTGGCCACGCTTGATCCGCTTCAGACATAGGTTACAAACAGCAACAGTGCGATCTGCTGCACACGTGTCAAAAAAGACCCACACCAAGGAACTTTTAAAAATCAGCAGATAATCAGCAGCGTCCTGCACCTGCTGAGCTCTGTGGTGTGATGAAATAGGGTGGCTGCCCTTAAGCTGCCCCCTAGGGGACATCCTGCCTCATTGGAGTTGTGCCTCCTCCTCTCTTCTATCAGGCACCCAAGTAGAGTCAGTGACCTCATCATCCCCTCCCTCCTCGTCACTGGAGCAAACTTGGCAGTATGTTGCAGCTGGGGGAACATGACTGCCAGTTTCTTGTCCTTCTTGGGCATCCCTTCTCTAGGCTCACCAAAAGTTACTTCCTTCCTCAACCTGGCAACCAACATAAGGGCCTTCAAATCGCTGCGCGTCCTCCAGCAGCATGTACCCGACACTGCGGTCGAATAGTTCGGGGGACTCCTTCATGCATGATGGTGGGGCTACGGAAGGAATGACTGTGGACAAGGAGCTGCTAGAATAGGCCGATTTGAAGGTGTACACCATCATAAGTGTAGTAGCAACTGCATTACGGCTGCACTGTATTGTGTACTGTGTACTCCACCAGAAAAGTAGTAGCAAATGAACTACGGCTGCACTGTACTGTGTACTCCACCAGAAAAGTAGTAGCAACTGCACTACGGCTGCACTGTATTGTGTACTGTGTACACCACCAGAAGTGTAGTAGCAAATGCACTATGGCTGCACTGTATTGTGTACTGTGTACACCACCAAAAGTGTAGTAGCAACTGAACTACGGCTGCACTGTACTGTGTAAACCACCTAAAGTAATAGCAACTGCACTATGGCTGCACTGTATTGTGAAGCACACAATAGCTCATCCCTACTTGCGATCATAAAAAAGTTAATTCATTGCAGTTACAAAGTAATCAAGCTCATTCAGGATTTCACTTTCCTGGTCTGTATAAGGAGAAGCTCAAGCCATTGCTTCCCCAGTCAGGAGGTTAATAATAAAGAGTACCTTTTATCTCTCAGAAATAAATGTAACAAGTTGTATTTAGAAATATATAGGACATTGTTTAAGGACACCTCTGTATTTGTTACATTTAAAAGGAGGAGGCAAATGTGCTTTGGAGTCTACGACAGTGGCACATTAGGAAAGAAAATCCAGTAGAAGTCTCTGTCCTCAGCCTCACAGCATGCCACTGAGCCTGAGCCAGCTTCTTCTGCCCCCTCCACAGACCAGCGCTCCAGTGAGCGCTGGAGGGGCAGAGCACAGAGCAATTCTCCTGGGAGACAGACATCCCCCTCCAGCACACAGCAGGTGACTCATAGCCTTGGCTCTGTGTTTTTTTTCTATGAGCCTGTAAGCCTGTGTAAGAGGAATGTGATTCCCTTTCCTCCAATCAGCCGTGAGATATCAGGGAACTTCATGCTCTATGCTTTGCAGTGTGTATGATGTCAGATGCCCGCTCCTAGGTAAACAAATCTCATAATCTGTGTGTTTTTAAATTGATCTGCAGAATAATGGGCTGCAGATAAACAGGTACAACGTACATAGGAAGATTTTTTTTCCATCTCTAGTAATTTCACTGGGTATATGTGAGGGTTTCAGCAGGACCCCTACTTCAGGCATGTGAAGCACAAAGTGGTACATGCCTATCTATAGTGCCTCATACTTATTTAGACCTCTAGTGAGCTGTAGATGTTTGGCAGTGGCAACCATTTTTTTATGGTTGTAGAAGTGATCGGGTGCTTGTTTAACCACCTCAATACCAGGCACTTTCAACACCTCAATACCGGGCACTTTCAACACCTCAATACCGGGCACTTTCAACACCTCAATACCGGGCACTTTCAACCCCTTCTTGCCCAAGCCATTTTTCAGCTTTTAGCGCTGTCACACTTTGAATGACAATTGCGTGGTTATGCAACGCTCTACCCAAATGAAATTGTAATCATTTTTTCCTCCCTACAAATAGAGCTTTCTTTTGGTGGTATTTGACATCAGTGGGTGGTCTTTGCCCCTCCTTTTTGATTTGATGTTATGTTGCACAACTGTGTACGGTGAAGCACCACCATTAATTTAACCATTTTATGTACTCAGGCTGATTCCCTTTGGATGCCTGACCGCCCCCTGTTGCCATTAATTCTCTCCAACACCGTAGCCAGTCCCCCTCATAGTACTTATGCACACTACCAGTACATTTTGAACTGGTATGTTTTCACACATTTTGCCTCTGCTGCCACTGATAAGTGTATTACTTTATCTTCATGTATGGCATTTTGATGTTTTTTCCTTTTCCCTGCTTGCTTCTCGTATCTCTTATACCATAGGTCACATCGTATGGAGATACTTTGTGAACAACTCTTGTTTTTAATGACCTAGGACACATTCTTCTCTCTAAACCGGCCTTGCAACCCCTACGGTCTCTCCTGGTCTCTCCCTCATTAAAAGGAAACAACGGAAAATTGCTAATATGAACAAACTAATAGCAGAGTGCAAAACTTCTTTGGAGAGTCATAAAGACACTCCATCCTTTGCAACACTTACGAGCCAACTTAATAAGGTCTTGGAACAAAAAGACCTTGAAATAAAGCAACCAAAAAGGAGGAAATACCTTAGAGACACTAATGACTATCGTCTACATCAAACATTTAAATGGCAACTTAATTTAAAACAAGGTGGGGATGGTTCAGTATCCTCTTCACCTGATAGGGAAGTACGGATTATCTCACCTGAGAGGGATTTGAGATATAGAACACCTGAACCTGGGAGATCGTATGAGGATGACCAAAGTAGACATCCAAGGGATCACCACATTAACCCACCAAGACCACCAAGAGATGAACATAATGAACCAAGAACACCAAAACAATGGTGGAAAAATAAAAACAATGGTAAACCCCGATCAAAATCTCCAAGAAAGCCTAATTGGAAGAATAAGGGGAACCAAAAACCATCTAACCCCCCTAAAAATCAACAGGGATCTCAGGGTGGGAACACACAAGGATACCACCATGATCCTTACTATCACAATCAGGATAGAAGAGATCCAAGAGATTATCATGCACCCCCACAATACCATCATACAGGGGGACAGCCGCATGCCTACTATCAAAGGGGACCACCAAATTATGAACATCACCAATATGATGTGAGAAGAAGTCCAGTACCGACTCACAACCAATATGAGCCTCTATCTAGTTATAGAGAGGATGTGGATCCTCGTTCCTCATCTTTTTTAGAGTATCGCCGGGAGGAGAGGTCCTCACCCACGCGTCAAAGGGAGTGCCGAAGCTCAAATCGAAGAGGGGATGCAGAGGGGGACACAAAAAGAAGAAAACTAGAATAGGAGAAGGCATTATCAATCTAAGTGGGATAGACCTAAGCCCAACAGAATTGATAACACTTGATAAGGGTCTCAAGTTTGCCCCTAAGCGGAATTTGAGCAAATTTGATACTTATGTAGACATCAAAAAGTTTACACGCAAACTAAACATCAAGAAATACATGCTAACACAGCCAATAACGTATCAGGCTGTACCTAATATGCCAGGAAGGGTTGAACATAGTCAGTTAAGAAACAAATCACTGTTCAACCCGCAAGTTGTAAATAATCAACATATTGAGGTCTTTTCAAAGATGGTACTGAAAGATTTGGACCAACTTAAAGTGAAGAAGTTACCGAACCCCATGGCCATACATAAGGGTATTAAGATGTTGGAAGAAAACAAAGAGGTTATAATAAGACCAGCCGATAAGGGTGGAGCCATTGTGGTCCTCGCCAAAGACTATTACTATGAAGAATTGGCCAAGCAACTTGAGGACACCAATACCTATATCAAATTACGCTCCAATCCGACAGGAGAATACAAGGAGGAGCTAGTTGACTTGATCTATAGAGGAAAAGAAAAAGGAGTGCTGAACAAAAGAGAAGCTAAATACTTAATACCTGAGGTGTGCCGAGTACCCATTATATATACTGTTCCCAAAGTCCACAAGGATCCTGAGAAACCCCCTGGACGTCCCATTATCAATGGAATTCAATCCATCAACTCACGCCTAGGGGAGTATGTGGATAGATTTATTCAGCCGTTAGTGCCCCAAACTAGGGTTTACCTCAGGGACACGAAGCATTTAATACAGATCCTTGAGAGCACAGTACTGGAACCTAATTGTGGTTACTTGTTGGCCACAGCTGATGTGGCCTCATTGTATACTGTGATAAACCATGAAGAAGACATTGGGGCCACGAAATGGGCATTGAACAGTTTTGGTCATCTCATATCGAAACAAAAAAGGTTTATTTTGAGAAGTCTTGCATATGGGTTACAGCACAACTACTTCTGGCATAAATCAGAGTATTACCGGCAACTGAATGGTATAGGAATGGGTGCTAAATATGCACCGAGTGTAGCCAACGCGTACATGTCTGAGTGGGAGGAGTCGTCCATATATGAAGGTATGCCGGAGCAGCTCATACTCTACAGAAGATTTATAGACGACTGTATCATCATTTGGAAGGGGGATGAGAATACCCTAACTCAGTTTTTTGAGAAATTAAATGATAACCAGAAGAACATAAAACTCACCTACACTTTGAGCAACACTACTATTCAGTTCCTTGATTTAGAGATTACTATAGACCAGGGATATGCAATTAGCGGACCTCCAGCTGTTGCAAAACTACAAGTCCCATCATGCCTCTGCCTCTGGGTGTCATGCTTGTGGCTGTCAGAGTCTTGCTATGCCTCATGGGAATTGTAGTTCTGCAACAGCTGGAGGTCCGCTAATTGCATATCCCTGCTATAGACAATCAACAACTAAAAACTAGAACACACTTTAAGCCGGTCCAGAGGAACAGCTATATCCCTGTGGATAGCTGCCACCATGACCCGTGGCTAATCAATATACCAAAGGGTCAAATGCTAAGGATTCGCAGGAATTGCTCAGACCCTGAGGTATTTTTGGATCAAGCTAAAACGATCGGAATTTTTTTTATTGATAAAGGGTATAACAAGGACTTTATAATGGAACAAATACAAAAGGTGTATGAAACTCCACGTACCTCTCTAACACAAGACAAAATCAAGACAAAAAGGCTGGAAACTGAATTACCCATAATTCTAAATTACAACACCCAACACAATCAACTTGAAGCTATTATAAAGAAACACTGGCCAATTTTGAAAGCAGACAGACAGCTACAGGGAATTTAACCGAGTTACCCACGGGTGGTGTACAGAAGAGCACCAACATTAAGGGATTTGGTAGCAAAAAATATTCCTGACCCACCAGTGAGAAACAATTTACTCACTTTTTACCAAGGAAAAGGTTTTTTTCCGTGCAAACGATGTTTTGCGTGTAGGCAAACCAATTTCAATGGACAAAAATGTTCTAAATTCAAATCTACAGTGACTCAGAAGGAATACAACATAAAGGATCTGATCACGTGTAGGACTGAAGGGGTAGTATATGTATTGGAGTGCTCTTGTTCACTCCAATATGTTGGACGCACGAAGCGCCCAATGTGGAAGCGTATCAGAGAACATGTCCGAAATATCCAAAAAGCCTTCCCCAAACACAATGTGTCTCGGCACTTTGATCTATGCCACCACAACAATCCCAAGGAAATGAAATTTTGGGCCATTGCCAAATACACTCCACACTGGAGGGGCAGTCATAAAGTAAGGGAATTAAGTAAAACTGAGGCCCCATACACACCATAGAATCTATCCGCAGATAAATCCCATCAAATGGGTTTCTGCGGATAGATCCTATGGTGTGTACACTCCGTCGGATATTTATCCGCAGATAAATCTCCCCTGGGATGGATTTCCAGCAGATGGATATTTGCTGACATGCTCAACAAATCCATCTGCTGGAATCCATTCCAACGGATGGATCCGCTCGTCTGTACAGACTTACCGGATCCATCCGCCCAAAGGGATTCCCCGCACGCGTCGTAATGATTTGACGCATGCGTGGAATTCCTTATATGACAGCGTTGCGCCCGTCGCCGCGTCATAATAGCGGCGACGGCGCGACACGTCATCGGCAGAGGATTTCAGCGCGGATTTCAATGCGATGGTGTGTACACGCCATCGCATAGAAATCTTCTGAAATCCTCGAGAGGATTTATCCGCGGATACGGTCCGCTGGACCGTATCTGCGGATAAATCCTCTCGTGTGTATGGGGCCTTAGTCTCGCTGGATACATGAGATGCAGACTCTATCTCCCAATGGCCTTAATATCGAATTTGATTTAAATTGTTTCATTTCCAATTCGTAAACATACTCATGGTTTTGTATTAATAATTAATTTTATTAATATATATTGATTTTTATTTATTATGATGGTTTTTATTACTGTTATTATAGTAATAATCTTTTAACCCTTTAGTACAATTTTTATTACATATTTTTGATGGTTTTATATGTTTTATTGATAATATTGAATAGTGTTGATGCATCTATTTAATTGTATTTTTAAATGTTCATCTACTTATTCTATGCTTGTTGTATATCTGGCCACAAGAGGGCAGTAGATTGCAAATGCAAATGCAAATGCACCATCCGCATAGCAAACAACATAGAATGTTTTTAAAGTTTTATTTTAATTAAATTTTTTTTAATTTGTTTATTAAAATTATGTGTGTCTATGCATCGACATTTGATCTCACTAGAATTCAGCTATGTGAGTAAAGTTTTGCCGCAATGATGTTTGTCTTTCCCCTTGGTTGCTCACACTAATGTAAACGCTGTCAATGAGAAGGCTATCTAAACCCCAAGCCATTCTCATAACGTAGGAACCCATGAGTAAGTCGCGTGCCTGTGACGTAACGCGTAGGGAGAAGCCTGCGATCGAATCCGAGTGCATCGGATCGAGCTGAGGAAACAGCATACTGAGTGGCGTTTTCATGCTTTACTGAAAGCGGGGATTCGTGAGTGCATATGTCAATGCTCTGAATACATTTTTGATCTGTCATCGAATATTGCGCAATGAGGTTTTTCTCTTTTCTTTCATACAATCCCTGTCTGTGAGTACCTGTATCATCTGATTACAGCGGTGGAGGGCTGGATTAGCATTCAGATTGAAGAGAGTGATTTTTTCCCTGCATGAAATCCTGCTAATCACTGTGCACTAATTAAGGACATATTAGTAATTCACAGTTTATGGAGTGTTCTCCCTGATTAGTTTTCTTTGTACGTTTTATCACCTTTTAAGTTAATATTAGCGCATCTATATTTTATATGTTTCACTGTTTGGATTTGGTATCACTCAAGATAGCAGCTATATTATTTGTTTTTTTATTTAGGTGCACGTGGAATTGATTATTTAATTAGCGCTGTAGTATATTTTTCACACTCTCCTGGAGACAGACTGACCACTCATTGACCGGTTAGTACCTACCTACCTGCATTTGTTTGGTTTTATTATACTAATAGAAGATTAGAAGTTTGCAAGCATGGTTAAAACATTTAAAATATAAACTTGGGATTTTTCTGTCCACATATATGTTTCCTGGCACCATCTCAGACACGGTAAGAGCCATGATGAGGATTTGCTAGTGATTTTTGTGTACTGCTCTCTGTAATTAATGTTTTAAATTTATATGCTTTTCTTTTTTTTTGTAACATGTATTTTGTATTTATTTTTATTATTTTCTCCATTTCTAGACTGTATTGCGACACTTCTGCATCACCCTTGCCCTGATGAAGAGGCGATACTCTCCATGAAGCCTCGAAACGTTGGCATCCCTGTCTGCACCCACGAGACAGTTTTCAAAAGGGTTTTTTGTTGCTCTTTTTGTCGCTTTAACATATACATTATTTTGAGTGTGTGTCCTATCCTGAATGATGCAAGGTGTTGTTGATAGTTGCCCGCCCTAGGTCGTGCCCTCCTTTTGCAACTGGTCATTTGGGGGCTTTATATTTCATGCTGTTAACATTCATTTTGACATGTTGTTTACGAACAACACTATTCAAATACATTTTTATATTTTTGATACATATTTGTCGACTAATTTAGTCCTATACTCCAAACCAATCTCCCACGTTTAAAATCCCACTGAGGAAACACACCCTTTCGGGGATACAGCAATTGGTTTTTGGTGGTATTTGATCATCTCTGCGGTTTTTATTTTTCGTGCTATAAACAAAAGAAGAGCGACAATTTCGAAAAAAAAAAGCTATATTTTTAACTTTTTGCTATAATAAATATTCCCCAAATACATGGAATGGCGACAAACTTTTACCCTTTAAAAATCTCCATAGGTGATGTTTAAAAAGCATCCCTTGTAATAGAAAAAAAGCATGACAGGACCCCTTAACCACTAGCCGACCGCGCACCGACCGTTCTACGTCGGCAGGTCGGCTCGGCTGGGCGAGAGCACGTAGTATAACGTCCTCTCTCTCAGCCGCCAATGGTCCCAAAAATGTGTCAAAAGTGTCCGAAGTGTCCGCCATAATGTCGCAATACCGAAAAAAAATCGCTGATCGCCGCCATTACTAGTAAAAAATATATATTAATAAAAATGACATAAAAATACCCCCTATTTTGAAAAACGCTATAACTTTTGCGCAAACCAATCAATAAACGCTTATTGCGATTTTTTTTTACGAAAAATATGTAGAAGAATACGTATCGCCTAAACTGAGGAAAAAAAATGTTTTTTTATATATTTTTGGGGGATATTTATTACAGCAAAAAGTAAAAAATATTCATTTTTTTCAAAATTGACGCTCTATTTTTGTTTATAGCGCAAAAAATAAAAACCGCAGAGGTGATCAAATACCACCAAAAGAAAGCTCTATTTGTGGGAAAAAAAGGACGCCAATTTTGTTTGGGAGCCACGTCGCACGACCGCGCAATTGTCTGTTAAAGCGACGCAGTCCCGAATCGCAAAAAGTACTCTGGTCTTTGGGCAGCAATATGGTCCGGGGGGGTAAGTGGTTAAATATGAGATCTGGGATCAAAAATGTACACTAAAATGCAATAATAAATAAAGTCTCTTTAAGACTATGGGCGGAAATGACGTTTTGACGTCACTTTCAACCTGCAATGTTATGGGGACGGGTGAGGGCCATTCTCTCCTCACTCATCTCCATACAACACATGGAAGAGGACCCGATCGCCTCCGCCGATAGCAATGGCTCCGGTAAGCATCGGAGGACACCGGTAAGCGTCGGAGGGCATCGTAGTGTGGCCGGAGGGGGGCGGCCCTCTCCTGATGCAGATAAAAGTGACTTTTATCTGAAAACGGACCGCCCGCTGAAGAAGGGGATACCGGGGGTTATGGCAGCTAGCTGCTGCCATAACAACAATATCCCTCTTCAAAGTACTGGCGTATAACGATGGCGGGCGGTCTGTTAGTGGTTAAGAACTGTCAGACGGAGGAGCGGCCAGTCAGCAGTTAGCACTTCATCGAGTGCGGACCTTTTTTTTTAAGAACTGTCAGACAGAGGAGCGGCCAGTCAGCAGTTAGCCTTCATCAAGTGCGGACCTTTTTTTTAAGAACTGTCAGACGGAGGAGCAGCCAGTGAGCAGTTAGCCTTCATCGAGTGCGGACCTTTTTTTTAAGAACTGTCAGACGGAGGAGCAGCCAGTGAGCAGTTAGCCTTCATCGAGTGTGGACCTTTTTTTTAAGAACTGTCAGACGGAGGAGCGGCCAGTCAGCAGTTAGCCTTCATCGAGTGCGGACCTTTTTTTTAAGAACTGTCAGACGGAGAAGCATCAGTTATCAGTTAGCACTTCATTGAGTGCAGACCTTTTTTTTTTCTTTACGGGATACGGCAGTGTGGCAGACAGGCAGGATTGACAATGGACCTACATCAGGGGACATTGTTTTATTTTTTTATTTTTACTAAAGGATTTGGCATCTTTTTTTGGTGAATGAGCAGGGGTAGCAGCAGCCAAGAAGGTCCCAAACAAAGAAAAGGACAACATTTTTTAAATTTTTTTTGTGGAAGACTAAACTGTGTGTTCTAACATTGTATCATTTAGCTTGGCGTACACTGTCTCGTTAAATCTGTACCTGTATGTCTTCTCAGTCATGTTTCTTAGATATATAAACTTCATTAATTATACCTATACCTTTCAGAATGTGAGCCGACTCAGCTGTGGACTGATTGGGGACCTCTTTTTCCTCTGTTCCCTTTCGTCCCCCTTTTTTTGTCTTCCTCTTCTTTCCTTCTTCGGTCGTCCTCCCTCTCCTCAGCTGAATCTGGACAGTATTATTATTTTGTCTTTTTACATTTATCCTAGGTATGAACTTTCTATACAGCTCCAATTAATGTCCTGAGGAAGCAGATAAACTCATAAAATGCGTAGACAGGAGCGATTATGTCTAGTATAGAATAACATCCTTTCGGATTAACTATTTTAAATTGGTTTTATACGGCTTTTAAAAAAACTTGTATGTTTTTATGCACCATGATGTTTTGATGCTATTAATTGGTCACCGATTAGGTATCTTTAAAGTACAATTTTTCCTGTCTATATTTTGATTGATTGTACCTTCTTGTAGTCCACACCACAAATTGGTGCCCACAGACCTGTGTGTGCATCATCACATAGACCAGACAAATAAAAGGATCGATATATATACACAAAAGTAGTTAGTGAAATGTTACAAGAATGTTTTGGAAGTAGGTCTTTTATACTATAACCCTACTATAACCCTGTCGGGAAGAGCATGGCAAGTACTCTGGAAATAACTTAAAATAACATAAAAAAATTAAAATAAAAAATAAAATCATTTTGACCTAGGAGGACGAGGGTCCATATGTAGTAGGAGGTTGAGGTGGATGTGGCGGTGTAGGTGGAAGCGGCGGTGGAGGAGGAGGAGGTAGCCAACACAGCAGGTTTTGGTTTTTAATTGATTTATTTTTTTAATTAGGGTAAACCCCAAAAGAGTGAGAAAGATCTAGGGTTGCTACCTCATCCCTTTAAACCTGAACACAGAGTAATTACACAGGTTCTGGGGCTAATTTAATGTCGATAAGGCACCAAGTGAGTTTAATTAGCAGCACCTTATGAGATGGCAACCCTAGAAAGATCAGAAAAAAACAATGGCTGGGTAAGGCCGGCCCGGTGTCTATTGTGCACAAGGTACGGACATCACGGTCTGTGATAACGCCCCCTGCCGTGCTAAATACACGTTCAGACAATACACTGGCAGAAGGGCAGGCCAGCACCTCCAAGGCGTAAAGGGCAAGCTCAGGCCATGTGCCCAATTTGGAGACCCAGAAGTTTAAGGGGGCATAGCCATCATTCAGTACGTGTAGGCGTGTGCACACATACTGCTCCACCATGTTGCTGAAATGCTGCGTCCTGCTAAAACGTTCCATATCAGCTGGTGGTGCTGTTTGTTGTGGCGTGCTGACAAAGCTTTTCCACATTTCGGCCATGCTAACCCTGCCTTCTAAGGTGCTGGCGGTGCCCCTGCTGCGTTGGCGACCTCTTCCTCCTCCTCTGCCTTCGCCTTGTGCTTCCACTGTGCCCCCGCTGCCAGGTGGGAATTGCACCAGCAGCGCGTCTACCAGCTTGCGCTTGTATTCGCGCATCTTGCGATCAAGCTCCAGTGAGGGAATTAAGGACGGTACATTGTCCTTGTAACGGGATCCAGCAGCGTGGCCACCCAGTAATCAGCACCTGTTAAAATGTGCGAAACACGCCGGTCGTTGCGAAGACACTGCAGCATGTAATCGCTCATGTGTGCCAGGCTGCCCAGAGGCAACCAAAAGCTGTCCTCTGTGGGAGGTGTATCATCTGTGTCCTCTGTATCCCCCCAGCCACACACCAGTGATGGCCATAAGCTGGTCTGGATGCCATCCTGCTGTGAACATGGTTCCTTCTCCTCCTCCATGTCTTCCTCCTCCTCATCCTCCACCGCGTCATCCTCCAGAACTGTGCCCTTGCTGGACAATTGTGTACCTGGCCTTTGTTGGTGCACAAACCCACCCTCGGAGCCACTTGTGAATGACTGCCCTGAAAGCCTTGGAAATTATCCTGATTCCTCCTCCTCCTCCTGTGCCACATCCTCTTCCATCATCGCCCGTATCGTCATCGGCACTGGCCATGTTGGTGGAGTACTCGAAACAGCGCAACAAGGGACACAGGTCTCGCATGGAGGCCCAGTTATTGGTGGTGAAGTGGTTCTGTTCCGCAGAGCGACTCACGCGTGCATGCTGCAGCTGAAACTCCACTATCGCCTGCTGCTGCTCGCACAGTCTGGCCAGCATGTGCAAGGTGGAGTTCCACCTTGTGGGCACATCACATATGAGGCGGTGAGCGCGAAGGCCGAAGTTACGCTGCAGCGCTGACAGGCGAGCAGCAGCAGGGTGAGAATGCCGAAAGTGCGCACAGACAGCCCGCACTTTCTGCAGCAGCTGTGGCATATCGGGGTAAGTTTTCCGGAAACTCTGCACCACCAAATTCAGCACATGCGCCAGGCAAGGGATGTGCGTCAAACCGGCTAGGCCCAGAGCTGCTATGAGATTTCGTCCGTTATCGCACACCACCAGGCCCGGCTTGAGGCTCACTGACGCCAACCACTCATCGGTCTGTTGTTCCATGTCCCTCCACAACTCCTGTGCGGTGTGTGGTTTTTCCCCCAAACAGGAAAGTTTTAAAACTGCCTGCTGGCGTTTACCCATGGCTGTGCTAAAGTTGGTGGTGAATTTGTTACGCTGACTGGATGAGGAGGTGGTAGAGGATGAGGAAGCGGAGTAGGAGGAGTTAGGAACAGGAGGCAAACTGAAGCGCCCTGCAATCCTCGGTGGTGGAAGGACATGCGCCAAACTGCTATAGGAAATAGCTGGATCCTCTCCCTAAACTATGTACTGGACACACACACAGTATATCACAGGTGACAGGTGCAGTGCTGGTGAAATATACAGAGAGTCACCTATATATTTCTGTCCCTATAGGAAATAGCTGGAACCTCTCCCTAAACTATGTACTGGACACACACAGTATATCACAGGTGACAGGTGCAGTGCTGGTGAAATATACAGAGAGTCACCTATATATTTCTGTCCCTATAGGAAATAGCTGGAACCTCTCCATAAACTATGTACTGGACACACAGTATATCACAGGTGACAGGTGCAGTGCTGGTGAAATATACAGAGAGTCAACTATATATTTCTGTCCCTATAGGAAATAGCTGGAACCTCTCCTTAAACTATAAGATGCAGATCTCACAGAAATAAACAGTGCTTGTGTAGATTTCTGAAGCAGGATACACCTCTCTGACACTGTCCCTCAATCAGCAGCAGCCTCTCCCTACCCTAGCTAAAGCAGAGTGACGAGCCCTAAACGATAAGATGCAGATCGCACAGAAATAAACAGTGCTTGTGTAGATTTCTGAAGCAGGATACACCTCTCTGACACTGTCCCTCAATCAGCAGCAGCCTCTCCCTACACTAGCTAATGCAGAGTGACAAGCCCTAAACGATAAGATGCAGATCGCACAGAAATAAACAGTGCTTGTGTAGATTTCTGAAGCAGGATACACCTCTCTGACACTGTCCCTCAATCAGCAGCAGCCTCTCCCTACACTAGCTAATGCAGAGTGACGACTGTGCTGTGTGCCTCTATCTGATATAGAGGCTGGTCACATGCTGGGTCACATGCTGCACTGGCCAATAACAGCCATGCCATTAGTAGGCATGGCTGTGATGGCTTCCTAGTCACACTAGTAAAACAAATGGCGATTGGCATAAAATAGCCGAACTCCGAACCCAAACTTTTTCCAATTATTCGGGTTCGGGAGCAAAAAAAAAAACAAAGTCCGTACCGAACCCGAACTTTACAGTATAGTTCGGGTTCGCTCAACCCTATTAGAGAGCAAAGGAACAAAGCCAGAACTCAGAGCAGGCTACTAATGAAAGTAAGCAATGTAGTGGGGGAGTTTAGTGTAGCTACGTAGAGGGTTCTTTACTCTAATGCCGCGTACACACCATCACTTTATGTGATGAAAAAAAATGACGTTTTTAAAAACGTCACTTTAATTGACTGTGTGTGGGGGAAAACGTCGTTTTATGTCTTGTAAAAAACGACCAAAAAAAATTGAAGCATGCTTCAATTTTATGTGTCGTTTTTCAAAAGTGCACTTTTTACTTCACAGAAATTGACCGTGTGTAGCAAAAAACGTTGTTTTCTAAGACGTTTTTTCATCCACGCATGCCCAGAAGCTACTTATGAAGCAAGTTTCAATGGTAAAACGTGGTGGAACGTAACCTCACTTTGCAAGAACATTGTGAGAAAAACGATGGTGTGTAGGCAACTTCGTCTTTGAAAATTGAAGTTTCAAAAACGTCATTTTTTACTTCACAGAAAGTGTCGTTTTTTTTCATCACATAAAGTGATGGTGTGTATGCGGCATAAGAGCGGCAACTATGGGAGCTAGGAAGGGTAGGTTAGGGTACTTCTTTTAAATGCATGGCAAATAAGAAGTGAATGCAGTACTACAGAAAGCAACTGTGATTCTAACATATTTTTACAGATTAATGTTGAGATGACTGAATCTAATGGTGGCTTCATAGATAAGGTGGCATTTAGGATCCTATTTAGCTAGGTATGACATGGTATGCACCATGCAGGTCTGATCTTGGGAAATTGATGTGGCAAAATCCAATGTGGCTTATTCTTTTCCCAAGTGTACCAACAGGCATGCAGTTGTCTCACAGTATGACCTTAATACACAGGGCCACCATCAGGGGGGTACAGGCATTACACCTGTAAGGCCCCATACACACGACCGAACATGTCTGCTGAAACTGGTCCGCGGACCAGTTTCAGCAGACATGTTCGGTCGTGTGTAGGCCCGAGCGGACAGGATTCCAGCATACATTTGCCCGCCGGGCCTTTTTCCAGCGGGCAAATATTTCTGAACTTGTTTTAAAACAGCCCGCTGGAATCCTGTCCGCTCGGACATGTTCGGTCGTCTGTACAGACCTACCGTACATGTCCGAGCGCCCGCCATCCCTCGCATGCGTCGAATGACTTTGACTTTTGAACTGGCAGGGCCACGCCCCGCGTATTGTTTACACGCGGATTTCTGTATGATGGTGAGTACAGCCACCATACAGAAATCCCCGGGCAGACATGTACGGTGAAAACAGTCCGGCGGGGGGCGTGGCCTGGACATGGCTGAGTGAAGCTGCTTTACACCAGAGCTCCCGGCCTGATCCCCTGTTTTCGGCCAAATATAGAATAATACCGGCATGAACACTGCCAAAAGATACGGGACAAGAGCAGCAACAAGGGGGACCCCAGCGGGGAAGATCTCAGGAGATATCCAGAAATATTTTAAGACCCTACAGGAGTCGCCCCTGAATTCCGGCCTACCTGAGCCACGAGGCCCCGCACAACCAGACGGAGAATCCCCACGAGAACAGGAGCTGGAGGCTGGGGGATCGGAGGACTGGATGACCTTTCCACACCAGCCCCCGGAGAATAATTCACAAAGCGACATGTCGTCCGCTCAGACCCCGGAGCTCGCCGGCCTACATCCGGACGTGAGAGCCATACTGCAAGCCTTACCAACCAGAACCGACATTGAGGCCCTGATCCTCCGCCTAGAGGAAACCCACAGGCGAGACATCCAGGAGGTACGGGGGGAGGTCTCGACACTGACCGACCGGGTCACCTCGGGAGAGGAAACTGTTTCCTCGTTGGCGGACCGCGTAGCGGCGTTGGAGCAAGCCCGGGACCGTCACCAGGAGGCCGCCATCTCGTTACAGCTCCACCTGGAGGATGTGGAAGACAGGAGCCGCCGCAATAATCTGCGGCTCCGTGGCATCCCTGAACCCGAAGGGGGGAAGATGTAGGGGCCAGGGTCCTGAGCATTTTCAGGCTGGTCCTGGAGGACCCGGAGGCGGAGGTAGTGGTGGACAGAGCGCACAGGGCGCTGGGGCCCAAACCGGCGGATCAAGACAGGCCGCGGGACGTGGTATGCCGCCTACACCGCTATGGTCAAAAGGAAGACATCCTGCGGCGGGCATGGGACCTGGGAGACCTCGATGTGGACGGGGCCCAAGTACGTATCCTCCCGGATTTCTCAAGGGCGACCCTGCGCCGAAGAGCCATGTTACGGCCTGTGCTGGACCTGGCCAGGCGAACGGGCCACACGTATCGCTGGGGCTACCCGCTGGCGGTCACCTTTCGTAAGGACAACACTGCCTTCTCGCTCCAGACTGCCGCAGATCTACCCGCCCTGTTCAGATACCTGGGTGCAGAACCGATCCAGGTACCGGACTGGCTACAGTTCATCCCCCGCCAAACCGGCCGTTCTGGCGCTGCGGCCTATCGGGGCCCCCAGATGCAGAGGCCTCAGAGGGGCAGGAGGAGACGCCATTCTGCGCGAGGTGGAGCGGGACGTGAGTAGGCCGTAGGCCATGCAGTTGACTTCCCCCCTCTGCTCTGTTTTCCACTGCCCGCAAGTTGCCCGCACCGCGGAATCCCCCCGGGATCCGTTACGATACCCCTTGATGACCCCCGATCCCCCCCCCGACGGACTGTGTAATGGTTATATGCACTGTGACTCCCTCGGAGTTTGATCCCCGCTGCCCCCCCCTTCCCGGCCCCCGGTTTCGCCTCCCTCTGCCCCCCCATTTCGGGTACCCGGCGGGTGGATGGCACCGGACGCCTGGGCCTGATGATCCCCCCCCTGACTGACCACGAACTGGGGATATCCCCCCTTGATGACCCCCGCAGCATGGCAGACTCAGTTGGCCCGGATGTGGGGACTCCCGGCCGGGATGTCCTCGTCGACGCTTTGGGGGGGACCCCCTACCAGTTGGCCTGGATTACGCGATACGGAGCCACCGCAGGGGTTGTATATGCCTCCCTGGAGGAGAACTGCCACGTGTGGGGTCGGGAGGTTGACGTGGATTGTGGCGCCTGGTGGGGGGAGAACCGTTGCTGCTGGAGACGCAGGGTCCGGTAGTCAGGACGTTGGCAACTGGCACCCCCAGGGCTTTGAGGCCTTGGCTCTGGGGTGTGGGGCTCCCTCACGGACGTGGGGGTTTTGTTGGGAGGGGGAGGGATTCCCGAGGGGCCTGAGAAGGAAAGTCTGGGGGCACCCCCTCTGGGGACCCCTGGACAACACAGGGACGATTCACTTTGTCACGGTCCCTCCTGAGGTTGCAGAACTAGACGCTGTGAAGAGGCAACCATGGTGGTTATATAAGGGACCATTCATACCTACCTCTCGGCCTATTGCCCGATCCCCGGGAGGGGGGCTGGCCTGGCATGGGGTTGATGGGGTGGGGAACGGGTTCTGGGTTGGAGAACCGGGCAGTATCGGTCACAGAGGGTTGGGGATTTTGATCTCATGGCCTTATGGGTAACGTAACGTCCCAATTGCATTGTATGCACTGTTTGCATTGTTATGTTCTCTGCACTTAAATGTTTTAGTTATTGAAAGTCCTGCAATTATAGATACATATAGTATATGATGTCGGCTACAGATTTGACCTTTTTTCATAATACATGTTTTGGCCGGGGATGGGTGGAGAGGGTCGGGGGCTCGCTCTCGGCCTCTGTTTAGCCCACCTTCCCCACTTAGGACGACACTCGGTGCTCGGGATACTCCCGAAGAGTGTATACAGCCAATCTTGGCTGCCTTAGTATTCTTTATCTGGAGGCCCCACCTGGAGCCTGCCATCTGAACTTGCTTTCCTCTTCTATCTACTCTCCCTCTCCCTTTTCTACCCACTACCTAACCCTACCTTTCCCATTCCTCCTCCCCACTTCAATAGCCTCGGGCGTCGCATACGTGGCCCAAATCGTAGCGCCGGTCAGCTTTTCCTGATCCCCCACTTCTACACCCCCCCCCTGCTGCACGAGCATGGACACCCTTACCGTAGTTTCGCTTAATGTGAAGGGCCTGAACACGCCCGAAAAAAGGCGTATGGTGTTACAAGACATGCGCCGCATGGGAGCGGATGTCGTCCTCTTACAGGAGACGCACTTTAAAGAAAGTAGACTACCATTCTTGCAAAACAGATTTTACCCGATAGCACATCATTCTCAGTACTCGGAGGCCAAATCTAGGGGAGTGTCCATATTGATCTCGGTGAGAGTGCCGTGGACGCCCATGGATGCTCTGACGGACAGGGAGGGGCGCTTCCTCTTCCTGAAGGGCAAGGTAGGAGACAAGACGGTGACACTAGCTAACTTTTACGCCCCAAATACCCAACAGGATGTCTTTCTTAGGAAACGGCTGAGACAGCTTGGCCGCTTCACAGAGGGCCAATTGATAGTGGGGGGGGACCTGAATGCCGCCCTAATTCTGACCGAAGACACATCCACGGGAACATCAGCCCTGACGCGTGACACTCTCAAACGGATTGACGCCTCCCTGCACAACATGCAACTAGTTGACGCCTGGCGGCTCCTACACCCTGGAGAAAGGGATTACACCTTTTTTTCTAAGCCCCACCAGGTGTATTCGAGACTCGACTATTTTCTGCTACCCCACGGACAACTAGACGCGATCCGGGAGGCCGCTATTGGGTCAATTACGTGGTCGGACCACGCCCCGATCACTCTGAAGTACTCAATTTTTGACAAGACGAGGGATCAGAGACCAGTATGGAGGTTGAATGAGAGTCTCCTACAGAATACCGAAGTTATGACAGAGGTGGTGAGAGAACTGGGACACTACTTCTCCACCAACACAACACCTGACAGCGACGTGGGGGTAGTGTGGGAAGCCCATAAAGCGGTAGTACGTGGACTTTTGATCAAACACGGCGCGCGCCTCAAAAAGGAACGTATGGCACAACTGAACCTGCTTTTGGACAAATTACAGACATTAGAAACGACGCACAAGGTGACGCCGAACAGACAGTCAGGAGCAGAACTCGATGTTGTTCGTACTCAGATAACAGACCTATTACACTTTAAAGCCAAAGCGGCGCTGCAAACATGCCGACGTTTCACCTACGAGTCAGGTAATAAATGTGGTAGGCTGCTAGCCAACACTCTACGCGCGCGTCGCCTGGCCTCATACGTACCCCATGTGCTATCCCCGGGAGGACAGAAACAATCCACTCCCCAACAAATTACGCGAGAATTCCGCCGATACTACAGCTCCCTTTACAATCTGACAAAGCCCCCTCCTACACAGGAGGAGATAAGAACATATATCTCCAAGTCCCTAATGCCCTCCCTGTCGTCTGAGGCACGGGAAAGTCTGGAAGACCCCATTACCCTCCCTGAGATACAGGGGGCACTGAAGTCAGCCAAACCAGGTAAAGCCCCTGGACCAGACGGCCTCACAGTGGCATACTACAGAACACTGCTCCCATCAGTGGGCCAACATTTAGTGAGACTGTTCAATGAACTAGGCTCAGGGAAATCCTTTCATGTCACCACACTACAGGCTCAAATTTCCGTAATCCCAAAAGAGGGAAAGGACCCTACTAACTGCGGAAGCTACCTCCCCATCTCCCTCCTTAAAGCGGTGGTTCCCCCTAAAACAAATTTCTAACAATAGATTCGTAAGACCCGTTACACTGCGGGTAGGCTGGCTTTTTTTTTTTTTTTTCGTACATACCGAGATCTCGCCGTCTCGTCCCTTGGCGGTGGGCGTTCCTAGTTGATTGACGTTCCTCGGACGGGCGCATACGTGACGTCACGACTTTCCGACAGAAGCCGAACGTCATTGCGCAGGCGCTGTATAGAGTCGGCTCTATACGGCGCATGCGCAGCGACGTTCGGCTTCTTTCGGAAAGTCGTGACGTCACGTATGCGCCCGTCCGAGGAACGTCAATCAACTAGGAACGCCCACCGACAAGGGACGAGACGCCGAGATCGAGGTATGTACTAAAAAAAAAAAAAAAAAAGCCAGCCTACCCGCAGTGTAAGGGGTCTTACGAATCTATTGTTAGAAATGTGTTTTAGGGGGAACCACCCCTTTAACACTGATCTCAAGCTGTACACCAAAGTTTTAGCCTCCAGGCTGCAGAGCCACCTCCCCCACTTAATACACTTGGATCAGGTGGGTTTTGTACCCACTAGGGAGGCCCGTGACAACACGGTAAAGGTACTTAACCTGCTGCATATTGCCTCCTCCGGCAAAATACCTAGCCTGTTTATAGGGACGGATGCCGAAAAGGCATTCGACCGGGTAGACTGGCAGTTTATGATGTCCACTGTAGAGCATGTGGGGTTAGGAGAGAAAATGAGGAACTGGGTGGCGGCAATTTACAGGGGACCGACGGCGAAGGTTCGTGTAAACGGGGTGCTGTTGGAGGCTTTCCCCATTTCCAATGGGACGAGACAGGGGTGCCCCCTCTCACCCCTGCTCTTTGCACTTTCTCTTGAACCTTTCTTGTGCCGTGTGCGCCAAAATCACGCAATCACGGGAATACAAGTCGCAGAAACGCAGTACAAAGTCTCCGCCTACGCGGATGATCTACTTTTCACACTTACGAACCCAGACACATCACTCCCAGCTCTCCTCCGAGAGTTTGAGGCTTATGGGAAGCTCTCAAACTTGAAGATCAACATGACAAAATCGGAGGCGATGGGGGTTGGGCTTCCACAGCACCAGCTCACACGGCTTAAAAACACTTTTAGATTTAAATGGACGGAGGTGGCATTAAAATACCTAGGCACGCACATCCCCCCCTCGCTGTCACATCTGTATAAACTGAACTTCCCCCCCCTTCTGGCAGAGGTCCGGAAGCTGCTGTCACAGTGGACGGGAGGCCTCCACTCTTGGCTGGGTAGATGCAATATCCTGAAAATGACCATACTACCGAAATTTTTATACCTCCTACAGGCGATTCCGATTCGCACACGGGAGACTACTTCCGTCAACTACACTCGATATTTTCCCACTTCTTATGGGCGGGGAAAAAGACTCCGAAGAGAGGTACTCTCTCTCCCCAAGCTAAATGGCGGCCTTGCATTACCGGACGTACGAACCTACTACCATGTGACACACCTGGTCAGGCTGATTGACTGGTGCAGGCATGGGCACATTAAGCTCTGGACACAGGTGGAACAAAGTCAGTGTAGGATTCCCCTCCGACGTGCCCCTTGGTGCCACGCATCACTCCCCACGCATACCTCACGACATCCCCTGATAGGACAGACGACTAGAATATGTGCAGAACTCTTTGAAAAGTTCTCCCTCTCGTCGCGGAACTCCCCATTGAGACCGATTATTGGCCATCCCCTTTTTGAACCAGGAACCCAAGACGGGAGATTTCTCGACCTGGCGAGGGCTGATTTATTCCAGGCATCTCATTTTAGTGCAGGGGGGAGGTGGAAATCAGCGGCGGAACTGATGGACCCGGAGGGCATATTCCGCCTTGACTTCCTGAGAACACAACAATTACGCCACTTCTTGAACAGCACACCGGTACCTCAGACCGAACAAATACCGTTGACGACCTTGGAAGACATATGTAATACCTCTGGGGTAATCCCCCACACCCTGTCCCAGATGTACACGTTACTGAACACACCGCCAGGGGACTACCAGATCCCAGCCCTAGCCAGATGGGAGGAAGACTTGGGGACACATTTCTCAGCCACCAAAAAGCAAAACATAGTTCGCTTCACACATAAATCGTCGGTATGCGCCAGAACGCAAGAAACGAACTATAAAATACTCACGCGGTGGTATAGGACCCCCGACTTGTTGAGTAAACTATTTCCTGACACCACAGCTACCTGCTGGAGATGCCAACAGGATAGAGGCACCATGCTGCATATTTTCTGGTCATGCCCGCGGCTTGGAGACTTCTGGAGTGAGGTACGTCGGGTCACCCAGCAATTTACGGGCAGTGTAGTCCCAAATGACCCAGCATACTTCCTCCTACATGCTAACGACTTATCACCTAGAGTATATAAAAAGTCGGTGGTGCGCCACCTTTTGGACGCTGCCAAGGCCTGCGTGCCTCTCCTCTGGAAGTCCTCTCGCCCGCCAACTGTGGCTATGTGGTTAAACAAGGTGGATGAGATCAGCCGTATGGAAGATCTAGTCCTTTCCAGCCAACAACGAAGGGAAACATACTCAGACACATGGCAACTGTACAACATTTTTAGATTTTCAGAGGAGGGACAGAGACTCAGGGAAACGGACGACCACCAGGCGACTCGACCGGTAGTAGGGAATCCCCCAGTAGTCGGGATGACCTGATCCCCCAGGAAACAAAACGAGAACTAAACACTTCACTACGCCCTCAGGGGCGCCTTTGGGGCTTGCCATGCTCGTGCAGCCCCCCCCCCTCCCCAACTCTTACCTAAACTTTACCTAACCTCTATCTACGCTTTCTTCTATCCTTTTTTCTTCCCTGCTTCACTAGAAAACGGAAAATGGGTCGGGAAGCCGCCCCGTGGGGGCCTGGTTCACGGGACTGGAAGACATAACGAGAGATTTCGGTCTCAGACTAGTAAGATGAAGGATGTTTTTTGCCTGTATATGTGACTGTACAATCTTGCTGTTTTCTATCTGATTCAGGGTAATGTTGTCCCTGAATGTTGTGTTTGTTTGATCTTGGTCCACACACGGATCGGCTTTTTTGATGATAAATAAAAAATTTAAAAAAATAAATAAAAAATGACAGAGAACATACACACATAAGGCTGTCACCGTATGCTCTGATTTTAGTACAGTTTAATATCCCCTTTTATAGGGTGCCTGATCAAAGTCACACAAGCCCAGCTGCCGAGTGAGGAGAGTACCTTGCTCATCTGTGCTCTTCGGCATGTTTTCCCAAACATGTTTTCCTCATAATACTTGAGGTAAGCACATGGCAGCATGGTACTCTCAACCAAATTCATAATCACCATTGTAGTTTCTATCTTGCTTAATCACACTATATAATGTTCATAACTAGCATTATTATTATTATGTGTTTTGCATATAACACCTCAGAAGACCCAAAACTTGTTCCCTGCTTATGCAAATTTAGACCACAGCTCAATAATCTTTGAGGGACCAATGCAGTAGTGAGGTACTGATGTGGGTGTACCGTTATAGGAAAAAGTGGGGTTGGGACTTTATATGAGGCATGTGGTTTACACCACCACAGGCCTCCATCCCTAAAAGGGTTTAAAAAAATGGAAGGTTGGGACTTTAAATGAGATGCGATTAGCAAAATGCGATTAAATATACATATGGAAAATACAAAAATTCTTACCATAATAGCCAGGCTCAAAAATACCAAACCAAAGAAGCACAAAACCAAATTAATCTGTCTAACTGTATCTGATGTGGGTGTACCAATCACAACCTGCCAAGATGGCTGCCACAGGGAATCCGGATCACGTGACCAGACTGGAGTGGCCTGAAAATAGCTCTTTCTAGGGCCCCTTTCACACTGGGGCGGGAGGTTCGGTGGCGGTAAATCGCGGTAATCGCGTATTGCCGCGGTATTCAGTCACTAGTGGTGCAGTTTTACCCCCGCTAGCCGCCGAAAAAGGGTTAATACCGCCGGCAATGCGCCTCTGTATAGCCGCGGTTTCCCATTGCTTTCAATGGGAAGGAGAGGTGGAGGAGCGGTAAACACACCGCTCCAAAGATGTGGCTAGCAGGACTTTTGGAGCGGTCCTGCGAGCGCACCTCTCTAGTGTGAAAGCCCTCGGGGCTTTCACACTGGAGAAACAGCAGCTGCTGTTTCAGGTCGGTTTGCAGGCGCTATTTTTAGCGCAATATCGCCTGCAAACCGCCCCAGTGTGAAAGGGGTTTTGCAGCTCTTTCAGGTTAGTCAGAATAGGTGCTGTGGGGGAGGGAGTAGTTGGGTTTTGCATGGAACTATACTTTAATAATATATTATTGTTATTGGGTTTAAATATGCTTTACAGCAATAAACCATTATTAGACTGCTGTAATCTATGAATTCTATCACCCTGTTACATTAGTGTCACACTGCTTTCCAAAAAAAATTAACATTTGTCAAGCTAAGGTGAAGGCATAGACTTAAAAGAAAATTGAGGGTGAGGCCCCCTTGTTTCTTTAAAAGCTTGCAAGTTATTAAACCCATTGACATCTACCCAAAATCTCCACCAACTTTTGAATGAAAAAAAAAAAAGTCCCACAATACATTAAATGCAAACATGCAAGATATGTGTATATATATATATATATATATATATATATATATATATATATATATATAGTTCCATAATTGTATATGGGGGCGGTTTTATGGCATAGTTTACCTTATGGCTTGAAGTTTGCAAGCACAATTAAACAGCAATAAATTATCTTTATGTGTTTAAGTCATTTCATTTGCAGTTAAGTGAGATATATTGTCACGCAGTGAAATGGCTGAGCGGGATGCAGATGTGACCCACACACAGGCGAAGTGAGGCCTGGCGTAAAAAGAGCCTCTTCAGAGTAACAATGCAATGATGGTGCTGCGTGATAATTGCTCCTTTCATGCACACATTGTGATCATTGCCAAATGCGGTTCTAGTCAAAACAGGATTAAAAAAAAAAAAATGCTGCAATTAAAAGGGAAATGCACAAAGGCTTTCCGTGGTTATAATTTTCCATGCCTAAAATGTCAATTTCAATCCCCATAATGTAAAACCTTTGGAGAGCCAAGACATGCTTTGAGATAATAGTGAATCGTCTTGTGGAATAGGATCCCTGCAGTTTATTTGCTGGTAGCTAAGCCAGTTCCACTGAAGGCTTTATATTGGGTTTGGGTGGCAGTGGTGGAGCTGTGTCACTAACCCCCTCTTTATATAGGGGGGTTTAATACCCCCTGACAAAAAGGTTAAAGTGATGCTGTGTTGTACTTGAGCTATCTAATTTTTGTGTATTCTGGAGAATTTTAAAGCTATGTTAAATATTTATGACATGTTTACTAGGGATGTCCCGATACCGATACTAGTATCGGTACCGATACCGAGCATTTCCCGAGTACTTGTACTCAGGGGAAATGCTCCGATGCTTCACCGGATACCTGGGCAGTCATTTTCACTTAGGGGTGTACTCACTTTTGTTGCCCACGGTTTAGACATAGCTGTGTGTTGAGTTATTTTGAGGGAACAGCAGATTTACACTATTATACAAGCTGTACACTCACTACACAACATTGTAGCAAAGTGTAATTTCTTCATTGTTGTCATATAAAAAGATATAACAAAATATTTACAAAATGTGAGGGGTGTACTTACTTTTGTCAGATACTGTACATTAATATGTCTTTTTAAAACATTAAAGATTCCCTGTTAAATGTGAAAAAAAAGAAAAAAAAGAAAAAAAAAGAAAACAGTCCGGCGGACCGGTTTCATCGTACATGTTTGCTCGTCTGTACAAGGCATAAGGGGACCGATGATTTTCGTTTGACCCCCCACCTTTAGAAACTCGTAGCAGTGGCCCGCCCCCCCGTTTTGTTTGTCTGACCCCCCCCACCTTTAGCAACTCGCGGCAACCCGCCCCCTCCCCCCGTTTTTTTTCCCCGTCTGACTTTAGCAACTCGCGGCAGGAGAGAGAAGAGAAGACTTGACTTGACTTTGTTTTGTCAGCACCAACCCCCCCCCCCATACCACTTATCATCAATCACTTTCGTTACCACAAGCCCCCCCCCCCTGCTTATCATCTTGGAGGAGGAGGGCCCCCCATTCTCTGCTCCAGGGGGCCTTGCCTAAAGCTGTGTAAGGGGCTCAAAATTTGTGATGGCTGCCCTGTTAATACATCAAATCTTGTGATGGTGATGAGTATGGACACCTTAAAAATTATTCACATGAGGTTTGTACAGAAAGGGACAGAAAGGACACAAGAGGACAAAAGGTCGAGAGACGCAGAACAGAGGTGAGAAAAATGAAGACAAGCCAGAAGTTTTTTCTCCATGTAAAAAAAGGAAAACACGTTGTTTGTGTTAACAACATCTTTATTTCAGGAAGACACTAAGCAAAACAGGTATGAAAATTTTTTCTTCATTTGTTAGTCACAATCAAAGAAACATTATATACTGTTTTTAACAAAATAACACACAAATATACCTTAATGTGTAGCTCACGCTGACATTTTTATAATTTTTAAGTCTAAGTGCTAGGATGAAGCAATCTGAGAATGCATCAATGGCAGTGCTACCAGTGTATTACGTATGGCTCATACATTTTTAAGCATTAAACTTAGATGCTTAAATTATGTTTTTGTTTTTTTTACAATCTATCATGAAACCAATCATTTCTTGTGTCAAATATAATAAGAATTCATATGTTTCTATTACTATCAAATCTTCCAACTGTCATGATTTTTAGAAGCTAAACACACTTTTGTACAAATATGGCTGGTACTTGTCATATTAGCAAGACTTTTTCCACAGCTACTGTCTCACTTTGTATTGTGTTACAATGCTCCAAAGGGTGCCTGCAAGGTGTGTATAACTGCACACTCGGTAGACCCATTGGCTTTCATCCCTAATGCCTTGTACACACGATCGGAATTTCCGATGAAAAAAGTCAGACGGAATTTTTTCATTGCATATTCCGACCAAGTGTGGGTCTCATCTGACTTTTTTCCATCGGAGTTTAGAAATAGAACATGTTTTTTGGAAATTCCGTTCATCTGTGTGGAACTCCGACGGAGAAAAAACTATGCATGCTCAGAATCAAGTCGACGCATGCTCGGAAGCATTGAACTTAATTTTCACGGCTTGTCGTAGTGTTTTACGTCACCGCATTTTGGGCGGTCGGAATTTGGTCTGACAGTGTGTATGCAAGACAACTTGAACAGAATTCCGACGGAAAATTCCATCGGATTTTACCCCATCGGAAATTCCGATCGTGTGTACAGGACATTACTCTACAGGCTGAAGCCTCATACACACGACCGAGTTTCTTGGCAAGAACCAGCAAGAAACTTGCTGTTTTTTTTTTTTTTGCAGAGGAAACCGGTCGTATGTACATTTTTAGACGTGGAAACTGTCGAGGAACTCGACAAGCCAAAAAGAGAGCATGTTCTCTTTTTCCTCGATGGGAATGGAGAAAATTGGCACGTCAAGTTCCTCGACAGCCTAACAAGGAACTCGACGAGCAAAACGACGTGTTTCGCCCGTCGAGTTCCTCGGTCGTGTGTACGAGGCCTCAGCCTACTGGAAGTCATTCAGATTCTGGAGCTAATACTGAATACCATAGCTGTAGCTACAAGTCCTTGGGTTTTGGGACTTTTGCTCAGGATTATGCACTGTCCTGGTTTGAAGGTGAAAACCTTGAGAAGACATGATTGGCATTATTCCAAATTGCTCAAAAGTAAGTATTGCATGCTGATGATTTCTAGACAAATCTGCTGCCTGTATAAAGGCTTCCTAGGTTCTAAAAACACAGAGAGTTTAAAAACTGAAGAAAATAAAAAGTTGGTATGGTAATCGTGATTTTTTTTCATCCACTTTTAACAATCTAACAATCAGATGATGCAGATCACTTCAGTGACATGAAAACTATTTAACATCTTTATAAATTTAGTAAGCAGCAGGTTTGCAGTCACATGTTTTCTTTAAAACATAGACAGTTAAGAATGTATGCAAATCCGTATGTTACAGTTCATATTCCACATTTGAAAAACAAGACTCTTCAAACACCAAAAAAGCAGAAGGTATGAGTGCAATTCTTAAAAGTCTTAGGCAATGTAAAGACGCAGCTTCCAAGGTTTGTGCGTGCATGAAATATAATTACTGCATAGTTAATATAAAACACTCTTAATTGTATTATTGATCCTACTAGTACTGGCAGTGAAAGTTTAAGCTGATTTGGTAATTCACAGAGAGATTTTACCTAATTTTTTGGGTAAATCTGTTCTCATTTCAGGACCATTTCTAAAATAAGGCCTCGTACACGACCTGACCGTTTTCCTCAACAGAATCCATCAAGAAACTTGGTGGCAGAGCTTTTTTTGCAGAGGAAAACGGTCGTGTGTATGTTTTTCATCGAGAAAACTGTTGTGGAACTCGATTGAGAAAAAAAGAGAACAAGTTCTCTTTTTTTCCTTTTCGAGAGTCTCAATCTTCTCGTCGTGTTCCTCGTTGGGCTGGTTTTCGACGAGAAACATGTTTGTGTGTATGCTTAGAAACTTGCACATGTTCAGAAGTGTGGCACCAGTGGAATCAAACTTCCCCTTTATAGTGCCGTCTTACGTGTTTTACGTCACCGCGTTTGAGAACGACGAGATTTTGTCTTGACATTGTGTACGCAAAGAAAGCTTGTCAAGATTCTTGACAAGCCTAACAAGGAACTCGTCGAGGAAAACGATGTTTTATTTACGACGAGTTCCTCGGTCGTGTGTACGAGGCCTAAGGTGAGATTACATCGAATCTCAGATGACTTGAGTTAGTCAGCACCTTTGTGAGAAAGACAGAAAAGCCTCTTACGCTGTATCTTCCTTCTGGTGGTGAGCTGCCACGTTTTACACTTCATGTGCAGTAGATGGCCAAACGTTTGAGGACACTTGACCATCACACCAACACTTATGACCAAACTTTATTAGACACCCCTTCAAATTATTGAATTCAGGTGTTTCTAGTAAAGGGCAGTGTGAATGCTACAGCATACAGCAGGGGCGGAATGACAACTCATGGGGCCCCTCCTGGGCAATAGGAGATTATGGGGCCCCTGGGAAATAAGAGATTATAGGGCCCCTGGGCAATAGGAGATTATGTGGCCCCCAGGCAATAGATTATGGGGCCACACAGTACACACACACACATACAGTATACATACACAGTATACACACAGACACACAATATACACACATTATACATATACACAGAATACACATACACACACTGAAAAGGTACCGGAGAGGCTGGGCCGCTATAATCTTGGGATTTTTTAAATAACACAGATTTTTACATGCTGTCCCTTGTTTTACTGAGGCTGGCAACCCTGATGGGGCCCCTTAGTGGCATGGGGCCCTCGGGCAGTGCCTGAGTGCCTGAATGGTCAGTCCGCCCCTGGCATACAGAGATATTTTAGACAATTGTGCACTTTCAACCTTGTGGCAACAGTTTGGGGAATGCCCTTTTCTATTCCAGTACGACTATACCCATGTGTACAAAGTCAGGTCGATAAAGACATGGATTGATTCGTTTGTTGAGAAGGAACTTGAGGGGCCTGCACAGAGCCCTGACCTCAACATTTCTGAACACCTTTGGAATGAATTAGAATGCTAATTGTGAGCCAGACCAACATCAGCATCGTCCTACAGACACAGTCCCGGATTCGGCACAAAGCCTTCACAGAATAACGGAGGATGTTGTGGCCACACAATAAGTGCTGGCTCCAGATGATTGCTCATGGTTTTGGAATGGGATATCCAACAATTTGAACAGGTGTGATGTTCAAAGATTTACAGACATTTGGCCATAACATTTTTCAGTTATCGGAAGAAGATTGACTTGCCGTATTGAACTTCCTTCAATCTCTTATATTGGCAGTGTGTTTGTGTGTGTTTGTATGTCGGGTAGGAAGTAGAAGGAACATAACACTTGTCGTCCATGACAACACCTCTGCTGCAAGCAATTAATAAATTATCTATTCTCTTTGTGTTGTCCATATTACCGTCTTAAAGCAGAGTTCCACCCAAAAATGGAACTTCCACTTTCCAGAATCCTCCCCCTCCGGTGTCACATTTGGCACCTTTCATAGGGGAGCAGGTACCTTTCTAATACAGGTAATTTCTCCCACTTTTGGGCATAGATCGCCGTAGTATCTGCGGCGATCTACGCCATGTCTGGCCCCTCTTCCGGCCCTCTCGCTGTCTTCTGGGAGACACAGGGGTCCCAGAAGACAGCAAGGACCAGTGAGATAGTGTAGCGCGACTTTACTTCCTGATTTCCTTACCGAAGATGGCGACGCCTCCACCTGAGAGCCAAGGGAAAGATCGGCTTCGGGTGCTGACATGTATGTGTCCTAGTATTGAAAGTCAGCAGCTGCAGTATTTGTAGCTGTTGACTTTAAATTTTTTTACTTACCCTTAAATGGGTTCCCATAAAATGTTTGCAATTATTTTACCATTAATTATTTTGCTCTTTTTTGTATGTGTTTTTTAGTGTAACTAAAGAGTGGATAGAGATTAGAACACTTGTCAGTTTTTATTGCTGTCTGTGCCCCCTTTAGGGGGATTCACCGTTTCTATTTGTCCTATTTACCATTATTATCGAATGTGAAAGTAAACCCCCCCAAATTCTGGGTTGCTATCAGAACACTAATAGAGGGGAAATATTCCAATGGGGACACTAGATCTGTTGATCATGGTGACAAACTGGGATTCCCTCACTTTGGAGAAATTACCTCTCACTTCCTGTTTTGGCTATGGGAAAGGAAGTGAATGAAAATCTCCCCAGTGGGAGTCACTCCCTTACTCTATCTAAAAGTGTTACCTTTAGTTACAATTTAAACGCAGTGCACTGAATTTCTATGTTTATAGAACCAATACAGCTTACCCTATGAAGGGCTCATTCACACCTGAATCATACTGGAACATAATCCGTGTTCCTGTGTGATTTAGTGCCGTTTGATTTCAAATGAAATTGCACTGAATCACACCAAATTAGTGAATGCACTGCTGTCCAAAAACCCACTGGATTGCATGGTACTGCGGTATCATGCGATCTGGTGCAGCAAACGTACTGCATTTGCAATTTACGTTTGGGGTGTCATTAGAAATACATTGACACCTGCAGCATATTGCACCTCCAGTACATTTTGAATGCGTTTCAAGAAATGCGCATGAAACGCGGGGTTCAGGCACCACGTTCTTGTGTATAAAGTGAGAAAAAGAATAGCAAGATAACAATATTTTAAATTGCATGAGCAATGGTAATCCCATTATATTACCAATATATCAATATGCTCTTGTCATAGGAGTCAGTCATTCTATTGGGCATATTTTAGCAGTGTAGTAAAGATGTAAAAAACAACAGATTTTGAATATATTGATTAAATAATATTTTAAACAATAAACATTTTATTAAACATTTCAACATCATGAGGTCTATCAATTTATTAAATGTTTGCTGTACTAATGTGACAAGCATACAGACATCTTTAGTGAAACTTACCGTACTCTGTGTAATATAATTATCTCCCATGATAGTAAGCGCCATCTAGTGGTCATAATGAGGTAATTGTTTTAAATACTGGTATCTTAATCAGCAAAAAAAAAAAACAGTATGACCACTAGACGGCACTTACTGCTCATAGGTGACAATTCATAAGCGATAAAGCAAGTTTAGTTGGAGCTGTGAGGATGTTTGTCCCATTTGTTCAGTGAACTTTTTATACATAGACCCCCATAAATACTGTATTTCTGTTTTAAGGCTATAATTGTGGTGCATTAGGGTTAGGATGCAGTTCCCAAAATCATAAATGTGCATTAATATAAAGCAGCCAATCCCATGTAAATTTTTTCTATTCTTACTACACTAATACCTGAGAACTGATCTCTGTAAAAGTACACTTATGTGGCTCTCAATTTTATGAGATCATTCCCAGGTATATTTTTCAATTGGCTGCAACAGTACTTAAGATGGGCTAAAGTGGTCTCTAAGGCAGCCCTTACATTATGCTTTTTTTTTAACGTACAACCAGCCTGCCCATGCATGGATTGAAATTTGGATGGTCTCCACTAAACATTAGTATGGCTGGCTTAAAGCTGATATCCATGTCACTTTAAATAGTTTGTTTGGACTAAGCTGGTCCAAATTAACTATTTGCTTTACTAAGTGCTGCAGTGTCTCTAAGCATATGCCCCATGATTAAGTCACGTGGCAAGTGACGCAACGCGTGGGGGAGGAGCCTGCCGTGACGAGACCTTTCAGAGTTCCCGAGTGAGGATCTCAACCAGTGTTACTGAGCGGCTATCACAAAGCGGGGTTATCGTGAGTGCATCAGAGCGCAGTTTTTGGTATTTGCCTGGTGGTTACAGAGTTCCACTATTGTGTGTTTTTTTCTCTTTTTTTCCCCATGGTTTATCACATCCTGCTGTGATTGGTGTGGAGCGGAGGTTGGAGCTGTCCTCAGTGCATACAATATCAGGCTGTGTGGTCTCTGATCATTTGGATTATGAAGTCAATGCTGCTGTGAAAACACTGACCGTTTAACCCATTGATATCAGCATCTTGTACTAATCTAGAGGATATTTGAATGGACATCAGTTGTTTCTCATATGTGGTTCTGGGGAATCTAATCACGTTAATTAATATTAGTTACGTCAGTCCCCAGTTCACTTGAATTTGGTTGCATCATTAATTTGTTTGAAATTAATTTGATTATATGTATTTGGTATCACATCATTAGTTGTTTTTTAGCGCAATTTGCACATTAATTTTTTTTTAAGCGCTGTATGTACTGCCTATAACTTCAGCTACATACCGTATACAGTGCTGGGTTCTGGCTGTGAGACTTCCCATCTCACACCCAGAACAAAACAGAGTCTGGCTGAGCAGCACTTAGCCATTCATAGGCAGTTTTGTGTTATGTGAATCAATACAAAGCTTCCTCTGATTGACATAGTGGGAGGTGCAGGCTGATGACGTGACGCTCTTCGGCTTAGCCAATCAGAGGCAGCTTTGTATTTATTCACATAATACAAAGCTGCCTGTGAATGGCTGAGGATTGCTAAGCCAGACTTTGTTTTGTTCCGGGTGTGAGATGGGATGTCTCTGTCTCACAGCCAGAGCCCAGCACTGTGTACTGTATATAGCTGAAGTTACATGCAGTACATACAGTGCTTAGAAACACTGCAGCACTTAGTGAAACAAACAGTTCTTTTGTACAAAATAATTACAGCACTCTCAATAGTGCAAAAAATTATACCAGGTATACTGTAAATTATCCAATGTGAGAGCAATTGCTCAAAAATCATATTAATGAATATTACAAAACGTCCCAATAAAAGTGCTCTTGTGCTCCAATCCTCTGAAAGTGCTATAGTTTTCCATATGAGCTAAAATCTGGCAGGAAATGACGGCTCAAAGAGGTCCAGTGGAGATCTCCCCCAGCGTGGTTATCGGAGGTTGAGATATTCAGCAAGCATGAAAAAAAGGAGCCGATAGTGAAGTTCTGTAAAACTGGTGTTTATAGACTGAACATAGGAGTTGATCCTCTCATCCTCCTCTTGGATATATGTGACACTGTTATGCCTAACATACACAAAAGATTGTTAATTTTTTAATATATTGTTCTATGCTAGAAAGACCATCCTAATTAACCTCCCTGGCGGTATGATTATTTCCGATTTTAGGTGCTGAAATCGGTACCATTATTTGAAAGGAAATGTGGCGTTTTATACTGTTGGCCTGTAATTTTTAGGAATAACTCACTTAAATGAGTCTAGTAGGCATCCCGGGTATGATTTTTTTTTAAAAACAAAATTATAAATTATAATATAATAAATAATTATAAATAATTATAGCAAATAATAATATAATTATAATATTATAATAAAAATTATTCAATAATGTAATCAACTCAAAATCACTGAAATTTGCTCAGTTGCAGAATTGTCGCTGTCATTACTTTTATTTTTTGATGACGAATTTCCCCACAAATCGCTATCGCACAATTCTGCAAGTGATTATAATTTATTAACGCTGTTTTCTGGCTGTTCTAAAACCACTTTTGATATAAAGGGACACTTTTGGTTGCTATGGACAATATACAGTTTGCAGGGAGAAAGAACCGTTTTTATTATATAAAAGTACATGTAGGGCACTGGACAGACCACTAGGGACAAGGGGGGTGTGTATTTTTTACATACAGTACTGTAATCTATAAGATTACAGTATACTGTATGTAATGTGTTTGTTTACCTTTTTGAATTTGGCGCCGCTCTCCGCTCCCGTGCGTCGTAACGTCGCAGGGAACGGAGATCAGCGGCACACAGAGGCACTGTTCGCTCACACAGCGCGGTGGCATCGCTGGATCCAGGGACAAGGTAAGTAAACACTGCCTGTGGATTCAGCGAGGCGAGCCCGAGTTTGACTCAGGGTTACCGATCGCAGCAAAAAAATGTAACCCAGAGTCAGACTCGGGAATACCGCCAGGGGGGTTAAATGGCCAGAACCTCCCACGGTAGCGCAATGGAAAGCTCTGATTGATTCCACTCTCCCTCTTTACAAACTTACGTACATGAGTCGTAAATGTCCAAAAAAATTGAGAAAATATGGAGCGCCTGGGTCTAAAGCTAAATGCCACCCCACTTTGAGAAGAAGTCCCATCAAGCTAAGGAATGTGCATTGAGTTGATGTCATACAGACTCCCCCCCCCCCAAACTCTAGTCCCATGCCTAGCCACTATAGTACAATGTGTCTGGGGCCTTCCCCTACTCTCACAATACCCTCCCCCCCCAGCGAAGTTGCACCTGTATTAATCCTCCACGTGCCACCACACAAGTCATCTCATATGATCTATTGCATATACCAAAGCCTCTCATAGACCTAGGCAATTTTCGCATGGATGACTGTTTTTTAGCATTTTATGTGCTGCGCTGTTTGTAATACAATGCTTTACTTCATAAGCCTTGAAATATGATGTAATATCCGTTATTATATAACGCTTTATGTTTGTATGTTATTGTATACTGTAAATACTTGAAAAACGTTTCTGTTAAAAAAAAAAAACTGGTGTTTATTGCGCAAAAAGGAGGTTTGTACTTACATGACACCGATGTAACATAGGCATATAAGGATTCAACCAAGCATGCTTTCCATCGAAACCAAAAGTAATGTTGTTATGACTTGGCACTGCAAATTATGTCAACGCGTTTCGCCCTACCACAAGGCGCCATCAAGGACCTCATAGCGCGTCTGCTATAGCTATTGCATGGAGCGACATACCGGTATGCCGATTTGCACAATAGAACCGCCCTGGCGCAGTATATCTGCAGTGGCTGGCCGGCAAGTGGTTAATATGATTTTTGTTCACTTGTTTTCACATTGGATGATTTATATCTGATATTCTTTTTTGCACTTTTGTGAGCACTGTAATAATTTTGTATGATTTAGAGTGAAGAGCACTTTGTGTACAGCAACTGCAATATTCATTATATTTTGGTTTCACGCATTTACGTTCAGCGCGAGTATTTATATCTGTTCAAATAGTTCTTTTGGACCAGCTTGGTCCAAACAAACTATTTCAAGTCACTTGAAACATGGACATCAGCTTTACGTCAATAAAATTACATACTGAAGAAACATATGTGCAATTAGTTTTTTTTTTTCTCAAACAATATGTGCTGGAACTCAACCACGACCCCCCAAAACCCCTCCAACCACACACACCCTCCAAATCACGTCAAATAGTGGGTGTGGTCAGATTTCACAAACAGTAGAAGGGTCTTAAAGGGGCATTAAATACCAGGATTGCATTACATGCAGAGTTCAGGGGGGTTACACACAGAGAGCAGGCTGTCACCACCAGAGTTCCACCAAGTTCCCCCTGAAAAAAAGCCCTGTGTACAGTTATTTACAGTAGGGCAGTGGTAGGCGTTTCAGAAGTCTGGGCATAGGTATGTTTTCAGTGCTATTTATCATGTCAATGCAGCTTGATGTTTTCGGGCCATAGACATCAAATAACCACCGTACAGTTTTTGGTTCCTTTTCAACAGGACAGTATTAAGCGTTACAAATTACCCGATAAAAAAGAATACCAGATGCCAATTATGAATTGCTTGTTACCTGCTGGTTCTAACCTTTATTAAAGCATTTATCAAGTAAACTAAACATTATTTTAGATACCAAGGGCCAGATTCAGGTAGAATTCCGGCGGCGTAACGTATCGCATTTACATTACACCGCCGCAAGTTTTACGGGCAAGTGCTTGATTCACAAAGCACTTGCCTGTAAACTTGCGGCGGCGTAGCGTAAATCCGTCCGGCGCAAGCCCGCCTAATTCAAATGGGGTGTGGATCATTTAAATTAGGCGAGTTCCCGCGCCGAACCGACTGCGCAAGCTCCGTTTTGATATTTTTCGCCGTGCTTTGCGCGAAATTACGTTGCACCGACGTGATTTTTTGAACGTCGACGTGAGCTACGTCCTTTCCTATTCACGGACGACTTACGCAAAAAAAAAAAAAATTTAAATTCTACGTGGGAACGACGGCCATACTTTAACATGGCAAGTCTAAAGATAGGCCAAGAAATAGCAGCTGTAACTATACGCCGGGAAAAGCCGACTAGCGACGACGTAAGAGAATGCGACGAACGCACGTACCTTCGTGGATCGCCGTAAACAGCTAATTAGCATACCCGACGCGGAAAACGACGCATATAATTGTGTATTCAAATGGAAATGATCTTCACTGTAGTGTAGGCTGTTAGTGAACAGCTTTACTCTTTAGTAAACCAACCCCAAAGTAAACAAGCAGCATGATATTAAACGTTTTGTTTTCAGCGTCATATAGCAAATATCTAGTGTTCAAAATTAGGTCATTAACAGAAATAAATAAGACTAGTTGTAAAGAAAATCTGCTCCTCCTGTGTCACAATTGGCACCTTTCAGGGAGGAGGGGGTGCAGATACCTTTATAATACAGGTATTTGCACCACTTCCGGGTATAGACTCCTGCGGGAGTCCTGCCCCTTTGCGTCACCCCCCGTTGTGTTTTGGGAAACACACGGCTCCCAGAACACAGCGGGGACCAGTGAGGACGGCGCAGCGCGGCTTGTGTATGCGCAGTAGGGAACCAGGCAGTGAAGCCGCAGCGCTTCACTTCCCGATTCCCTCACCGAGGATGGTGGCGGGGGAAGCCGACAGCCAAGCGGTTGCTCGCCCTCGACTGCCGACGTCGCGGGCGACCTGAACAGGTAAGTGTCCATTTTTTAAAAGTCGGCAGCTGCAGTATTTGTAGCTGCTGGCTTTTAAAAAAAAAATTCAGATGAACCCCCGCTTTAATCAGGGACCGCTGTTGTCCAAGTATAGATGCAAATCATGCAATTTTGAATCAACAAACTAACTTGTGTGGCAGTTTTCTTTGCAAAGCTTGTTTTTATGCATGGAAAAACCTTACTTTACAGTAATTATTTAACTATTACTTTTAACAAGGAGATGCTCTGGAAAAATCTAAAAAAGTTATATATAAGTGCGCTATATACTTTTTTTTAAAAAATATAGTGTACTACTGAATTGCTTAAAGGAGTTTTTCACGTATTCAGTCCGCTTCAAGAAGCAGTATGGAATCAGTGATCCCTTCTTGTACGCAGCATTTACTTTGTAGATTTGAATCTCCTCTGCCAGTGTAATGAAGCTCTTAGGAACTCTAAAACACCCCTATATCAGTATCAGTGTTCACATTTCACCTCCAGTTTTCTTGTAGCTGTAATTTAATTATTACATGTCAGGCATCTAGTGGAGTGGTTGGATTGTAATGTTGATACCCAGAGGAGTCTAAACTGGCATCCTCCACATATAATCAGTTGAAAACCCTTTACTGATTGACAGTTTGACACTGATTGACACTCAATAGGTATGCAAAATCACCTTATTTATCTTTGCAGCTCTTGCTCAGAGTTGTATTAGCTGCTTTTTTTTTTTTTTTTCAAAGGCTTTACAACAGTAGCTATACATATGTGAGCTATAAACTGAAACTGGATGCTACTCTAAGGCCCCGTACACACGACCGAGTTTCTCGGCAGATTTCAGCCAGAAACTCGATGGGAGCCGTATTCTGCCGAGGAAACCCGGTCGTGTGTACACTTTTGGCCGAGGAAACCAACGAGGAACTCGTCGAGCCAAATAGAGAACATGTTTTCTATTTCCTCGTTAGTCAATGGGGAAACTTGGCTCGCCGAGATCCTCGGCGGCTTCAAAAGGAACTCGACGAGCAAAACGATGTGTTTTGCTTGTCGAGTTTCTTGGACGTGTGTACGGGGCCTAAAGTGACTAATCTAATCATCACATATAGAGAAAATATTAATGATCCTTGGTGGTTGCTTGGTTGGTGGGATCTATGATTAGCACAAACAAATGCTGCATTGCATGACAATTAAAATTATTTGAGTATCTTAGCAAAGTGCCCAATATAGAATAAGCCAATAAAGGACTTTTAATCCTATGTATTAATCCCCTCGTCATTTACTCTTCTTAACGATGGCATTTAATTGTGCGTCCCTCCCCTAGGGCATAAATAGTTACGGTATTTAGAAGTGTTTCTCTTCCAATGACCATACCATTTGGCTCTAGACATGTGCATTTGTTTCCGTCTGAATTCATTTTCGTCCAAATTTTGGGTATTTTCATTATCGTTTTAACAAATGAATACGAACGCGCAGAATCCAAAATCCGAAAGATCCGACATAACAAAAATGCTTTATTTTCATTTTCGTTGCTACAACAGTTCGATATAGATAGGAGATTCGAACCTGTGGTCAAATGTGCCTAACCTTAACTCTATTAGTCGACATAGAGAGAAAAGATTCGACATTATAGAGACAGTGTTGGGGTAGACCATTCGTCATGAACGACGAAGATTCAGCGAAGCAGCGAAGAACATACAAACGTCGAATCTGTCATTGAAGGCTTATGGTGTCTGTCGAAAGTTCTAAGAAGATTCGACAAGCAGCTAAACTGTACGACGCTGCATTCGTACATTTCCGGTCAAATGCTTGGCCCATAGGCTATAGAAGAATTTGAATGTTAGTTGACTAGTAATAATGATTTATAAATATAATTATTATTAGTGTCATACAACATTAGAATTCTTCTATAGCTTGTAGGTTGAATATTTGACCGGAAATTTACCATTGCGGCAACGTACAGTTTAGCTGCTCTGTCGAATCTTCTTAGAACTTTCGACAGACACCATAAGCCTTCAATGACAGATTTGACCTTAATTAGTATTTTCGGATGAATGCATTTTTTAACTAAACAAAATAAATAAAAACGAATTTCGGGAGTAACTAAATCAATTTATTTTTCGGACGAAAACGAAATTCCGAAACAAAATATTTGAGTGTGCACATGTCTACATGGTATAAAACTGATATTGATATTTTGTTTATTCCTCAAAAATTTTCATAAATTGTGTATTTAAAAGTGACTGTCAGAATTCCATTTACAAAGACACTGCAACAGATACTAAAAGTATATTCCCTGCCATTGCAAAAGTACACCCATGTCTAGACTATGGGAATGAAAGACTACAATAAATAAGCACTTCTTGTCCTCTATAGCTGCAGTCGCTGTGGGGTAAAAGTTGACAACAAAAGCACTGAAATCACAACTCCCCCCCCCCCCGCCAACAAAAAAATGTTCTCTAGCATCAAAGACTTCATGGCCTACCAGCTTTCTAATGTGCTATAAGCAATAAAAACTTCAGAGTTAGGATTTTTAAGAATGCAAGCCTGCAGCTAAAGAAGTCAGTGAGGGCTGTTGTTAAAGCTCTGTTGGTGCTTGTTAAAAATATGTGGATATTTTATTATTCATTGTTTGGATACAGGGGCACTTTAGGTTTACAAAGTACCTGCTAAATGTTTATAATTCATATACTGTCATATATTTTCTGCACCTGGCTCTTCTGCTCATAGCTGTAAGTATTTAGGCCTTAAATGGTGGTGGCTCCATGTCTACTGGCTACTTTGCTTAACCATTTCAGCCCCAGAAGAATTTCCCCCCTTCCTGACCAGAGCACTTTTTGCGATACGGCACTGAGTCGATTTAACTGACAATTGCGTGGTCGTGCGACGTTGCACCCAAAAAAAAATAGAGCTTTCTTTTGGTGATATTTGATCACCTCTGCAGTTTAAATTTTTTGCGCTATAAACAAAAAAAGAGTGAAAATTTTGAAAAAAAATGCAATATTCTTTACTTTTTGCTATAGTAAATATCCCCCCAAAAATATATAAAAAAAACAAATATCTTACTTATTTTAGGCCGATATGTATTCTTTTACATATTTTTGTGAAAAAATCCCAATAAGCGTATATTGATTGGTTTGCACAAAAGTTATAGCGTCTATAAAATAGGGGATAGATTTATGGCATTTTTTTATATATTTTTTTTAAATTAGTAATGGCGGCGATCTGTTTATTGTGACTGCAACATTGCAGTGGACACATCGGCCACTTTTGATACTATTTTGGGACCATTGTCCGTTATACAGCGAACAGTGCTATAAAAATGCACTGATTGCTGTGTAAATGACACTGGCAGGGAAGGGGTTAATCACTAGGGGGTGATGAAGGGGTTAACTGTTGCCTAGGGAGTGATCCTAACTGTAGGGGGGATGGGTTCACTACAACATGACAGAGATCACTGCTCCCGATGACAGGCAGCAGTAGATCCCTGTCCTGTCACTAGGCAGTACAGGGAAATGCCTTGTTCACATAGGCATCTCCCTGTTCTGCAGCTCCGTGTCACGATTGCGGCCCCCCCGGCGGACATTGAGTCCGCAGGAACCACGGGTACGGGCGCGCCCAGTAAGCCGTGATTTAAAGGGGACGTACCTGCACGCCCAAATGCCCAGCCGTGCCATTGTGCCGACGTACATCGCCGTGCGCTGGTCAGCAAACGGTTAATGGGTCCAACATTACTTTCTCTTTCTCAGCAGTTTCCCCTCATTTCAGAGCTTCCCCTAAGATCTACAGGGATTTACAGTGACTGCACTTTCAAGTGCACTTGCAGTGCACTTGTAGTTTAGAGTGGATTTGCCTTTCGTAAATCAACCCCCGTGTGTATAAAGGCAACATAAAATATTCTTGATTCTCTGCCTTTAGTATATTGGCAATAGCTTGCAATACTTCTTGTTAAGAATTTAAACCCAAGGGGATTTCATATGCAGGGCAGCAATGTTCCTACCATAAACGTATCTGGATGGAATGAGAAATATATTTTTTCCCTTTGCAATCAGTCAGATTATTACTTTTCTTCTCTTCCAATTGTAATTATTCATATTTTATTTTAACATGACTGGCTGCTGGGAAAATCTGGTAGAGATTCCCATCCTGCATGGAAGCTTCCAAAGGAAAGTATGCCTTTCCTTCAAATACATCTTTAAAGTAGTATATTATACCCTCACCTTTTTTTTTTGTTTAACCTCCCTAGCGGTATGATTATTTCAGATTTTAGGTGCTGAAAGCGGTACCATTATTTGCAAGGAAATTTGGCGTTTTATACTGTAGGCCTGTAATTTTTAGGAATAACTCACTTAAATCTGACCAAACAAGAGTCTAGTAGGCATCCCGGGTATGAAATTTTTTTTAAAACAAAATTATAAATTATATTATAATAAATAATTATAAATAATTCTAACAAATAATAATATAATTATAATAAAAATTATTTAATAATGTAATCAACTCAAAATCACTGAAATTTGCTCAGAATTGTCGCTGTCTTTACTTTTATTTTTTTTATGACGAATTTTCCCACAAATCGCTATCGCTCAATTCTGCAAGTGATTATAATTTATTATCGCTGTTTTCTAGCGGCTCTAAAACCATTTTTGACATAAACTGACACTTTTGGTTGCTATGGGCAATCTACAGTTTGCAGGCAGAAAGAACAGTTTTTATTATATAAAAGAACATGTAGGACACTGGGCAGACCACTAGGGACAAGGGGGGTGTGTATTTTTTACATACAGTATACTGTAATCTATAAGATTACAGTATACTGTATGTAAGGTGTTTGTTTACCTTTTTGAATTTGGCGCCGTTCTCCGCCCCTGTGCGTCGTAACGTCGCAGGGAACGGATATCGGCGGCACACAGAGGTACTGTGTGAATCGAGTGAGCACCCACTCGCTCACACAGCGCGGTGGCATCGCTGGATCCAGGGACAAGGTAAGTAAACCATGCCTGTGGATTCAGCAAGGCGAGCCCGAGTCTGACTCTGGGTTACCGATCGCAGCACAGAAATGTAACCCCGAGTCAGACTCAGGAATACTGCCAGGGGGGTTAATACATTGAGCACTGCAAAACAGACATTCCTCTGTAAATTATTTGTTGAAATTCTTACCACAGCACTCAAGCCTCGTACACACGACCGAGGAACTCGACGGGCGAAACACATCGTTTTCCTCGTTGAGTTCCTTGTTAGGCTGTCGAGGAACTCGACAAGCCAATTTTCTCCATTCCCGTTGAGGAAATAGAGAACTTGCTCTCTTTTTGGCTCGTCGAGTTTCTCGACAGTTTCCTCGATGAAAATGTACACACGACTGGTTACTTCGGCAAAAAAATATCTCCCAGCAAGTTTCTTGCTGGTTTTTGCCGAGAAACTCGGTCGTGTGTACAAGGCCTTACAGTTTTCCATTTTTAATGCTGCTGGCTCTTTCTCTCTCAGTGTTGCTTCCCTGAATCTCCAATCTTTGCAGGAAAGAGTTAATATTGAACAGTGCAGTCTTCAGTCAGTCTGTTAGCTTGGAAAAGGGAAAAGGGAGGAGGAGTCTTGCCTTCATAGGCTACAGGGCTGTGTGTTTCTGTCAATGTACACATTGGGGTTGATTTACTAAAGGCAAATCCACTCTGCACTACAAGTGCACTGCAAGTGCACTTGAAAGTGCACTTGGAAGTGCAATTGCTGTAAATCTGAGGGAAAGTTCTGAAATCAGAGGAAGCTCTGCTGATTTTATCATCCAATCATGAACAAGCAAAAATGCTGTTTTTTATTTTCCTTGTATAGTGCCTGGCTACTTTCATAGCCGATGCTGCTGTAAATTTAGAGGATGGTCAGAGAGTTAGTTGCCTCTGACTTTGTTTATTTGGCTAAATTTAGGGCCTCTGTTCCAGCTTTGGCTGTACTGTGTGTGTATACTGTCATTGTCTGGGGGAGTTGGTCCCACCCCAGACCGGCAGGTGGCAGCAGTAGAGTCAGGGTAGTGTGGATATTTCTCCTCGGCAGCCAATCAACAGGGTTTATCGCCTCGCTGTGCATGCTGGGGAGGGGTATTTAAGGCGGTTGTCTTTGTCGCCATCTGCCTGGGCAGTCGTCACACTACCCCCGTGTGTGGCCCTCCTGGCCGGGGTGTTTGTTTCAGTGTTCCTGGCTTCGGGACGACGTTGGTCTGGAGCAAATAATCTACCTTTTAGGCTCAGTGTGTGGACTGAGTCTGCGGTTGCAGAGTTGTCCTGTGCTGTCCGTCCCGAGGGAGGAAGCTGAGCGATGGAGAACCTGTCTGGGAAATACAGAGCATGAGGCTGGTATCTCAAGAGAGGCCAACTGCTTCATCGAAGGACACTTTGTTTCTGAGAGACTGGACGATGGTCGCCTATCAGTCCCAAGATTACTAAAAGCTGTTCATGGGAGATCCGGGTGCTTAATCCTGTGTTGAGAAGGATTTTGGACTGAGAATATCTCCACCTTTGGGAATGTCTGTGGCAGAGTCTTTGCTAAAGTTCCTACTGACATTCTTGCTGCTAGTCCGGTGAGAGCGGCCTATCCAGATGCAATACACCCACTCTGGCTAGAGTGGCGACGCAAGTTGTCGTTGGAAGCAGGACTGCTTCCGAAACCCTGTTATACGCCTGAATCCATTACCTACCATTTCTTCTATCATCTCACCTACTACTACTTTTACCATTTTTACCCTGTTGGGTAATAAAGCACAGAAAAAGATATCTACAGTGTGGACATTGACTTTCTTACAGCTCTCATCCAGTACCCTAGAAGGCAGAAAAAATACTGTAGAGGTAATATGCCACCCGAATCAAACCTACAGCTCCTTCGGGGGGAAATGCTACACTTGCATGGCCCCTACGGCCCCTTGCAGTGCACTTGTAGTGCAAAGTGTATTTCTCTTTAGTAAATCAACCCCCATGTATGGAAACACAGCTCTAGTGCCTATATGCAATGGCAGCTCCATAGGTTGCTGCTAGTGAAAGGAGCCACCCTAAAGCAAGAAACCCAGGGCAGTGGTAATGGCACACTCTTAAACGGGAACATAGGCAAGGATTAAAAGATGAAGAAAGTGCATTCTCAGTAAGTGAATAAATCATTTGCTGAAAGTGCTTACAAACTGAGGGTTTAATATCACCTTAAAGTGGTACAACCACTTTTACCTACAGATAAGCCTAGATTAAGGCTTACCTGTAGGTTCTGGAAATATCTCCTCAACCTCCACGGTTTACAATAGAGATGAGTGCCAATGTCTATGGCGCATGCACCGTAGACATCGGCGCTCATCTCTCAGGCGCACTTTAGAAACAGCGATCGTGCAGTTTCTAAAGGAAGGTCATGCTGTGACATCACGTGATTCCGGTCAGTCACAGAGCCGGAGTTCGCGGCCCCGGAAGGAAGAGGGGTGAAGGATGGACGCTTCCTGCAACTTGGCACAGCGGTGACATCGCAGGCTTCGGTTTCAGATAAGTGTCACATAATGGGCTACTATGAGGTGCATAATAGCCCATTATGCTTTACATTTGCAGGGAAATAAAGAGAAAGTAAAACCCATCGGGCTTTCTCTTTAAAAGTGCCTGTTACTGCATTATTGCATATATTAGCACGTGGAGGGAGGGGAATCAAAAACATCCTGTAAATTGCAATCAAGCATCAACCTGCCTTTACAACTTAGCCATTGCAGATTCTGTGTATATATCAGTGTACAAAATAAAGTATATAGAGCACATATATATCATTTCTGCTTTGTAACAGACTACAGTATATAATTAGAAAGCACATGGTGTACTTGTCATACTTCATTTCACTTGTTTGTTATTGGCAATTTGTTAAAGGCCCATGAAAATTAAGATTTTTTTTAATAACTGTATGTAGTTAATATACATTGGGGTTGATTTCTTAAAGGCAAATCCACTTTGCACCTAGAAGTGCAATTGGAAGTGCAGTCACTTTAAATTTGAGGGGTAGATCTGAAATTAGGGGAAGCACTGCTGATTTTATCATCCAATCATGTACAAGCAAAAAGGCTGTTTTTTATTTTCCTTGCATGTCCCCCTCAGATCTACAGCGACTGCACTTCCAAGTGCACTTAAGTGCAAAGTGGATTTGCCTTTAGTAAATAAACCCCCCTGTCAACTTGGATAATTGACCCATGTAGGTCAAATAAAATGTTTATTATACAGATTTTAGTTGCTAATATCTATTGCAAAGATTACCTATTAGGTTTAGAATTTGTCATGCATATAATGTATTTTTTAAAATATTTTAAGCAGGTGAAAATAAATTTTTAGCAATGCCATTTAATACACCAAGCAACAATTAGGCATTGTGACTTTGCAACTTTCAAGGCTGAAGGTTTCAAATTGTATTTTTAAACAGTGGGGTTGATTTAATAAAGTCAAATAGACTGTGCACTTTGCAAAGTGCAGTTGCACTCGGCAAGTACAGTTGCGATAGAGCTTAGTAAATTAGGTAACGCTTCATTTTGAAAAGAATACCCAATCACATTCAAGGAAAATGTAAAAAAAAATGCATTTTTCTTGCACATGATTAGATGATGGAAGACAGCTGAGCTTCTGCTCATTTACTAAGCTCTGGAGCAACTGCTCTTGTAGAGTGCAACTAGACTTACTGAAATGCACTGTCTGTTTGCCTTTAGTAAATCTACCCCAGTGTATTTTGTTTCTTTTTTCTCTCTTACTGAACACTGTATTTATCACTGTATTACATACAATGTATTAGGTTAGTGAAAATACAGCTTTAAGTTTAATACTTTTTAAGTTTCCCAACTCTATGTTTCTTAAAATCTACTCAACATGCACAATACTTAATACAATTTTTGATGGTGTTGTTCAAAACAGGAATGCTTTAACACATGAATCCTAAATACTAAATCTACTCCTGTCTTAATACTTTTCACCCAAGTCATAAATCGATGTTTAGCAGTCCAGCATGATTGTTTGAGCTGGCTGACCACTTACTTACGAAGCCTGCAAAAGTTTATATATATTGGACACTGGAATAGGGTTCTATGGTTCTATATGGTTATGGTTATATGGTTCATGAATAGTGCTACACTTTCTCTGATTGTAGTGTTACATATTCTTCTGTGTTTTAATGGTGTTTTAAATATGTTTGATTCATTGTTACATTTTTAAGAATTTCACAAACTGTGCTTAAATGTGTTTGATGTATCACTTGTATTGGGTTCTACATCCAACTCTTCCTGCTGACGTGTTTTTTAATATGGCCTTAACATTGGTCTGTGATGGTCCCATTATATATCCTGAGAGTTTTCCCTAGCAGACTGTTAGTTTTCCATGTGAGTTAGGCTCAAGATGTGTTTCCAAATATTTCCAAAGATGTGCTGGGTCCTGAATTTTTAAATTGTTAAGTCATTTGTCTGGGATGGAGCCATTATCTGTAAACCTTATTTTGTTTCAGTTAAGGCTGTTTTACAGACCCTGCTTTATGGTCATCTTGCCAAAACACTTGGATTCCACATATCAATGTCACATGAAGATTAAGTCTCCCACACTTGGAAATCAGCAATTTCTATGACTAAACTGTCAAATTTTCTGTGTAGTGTGGGTGAGGCACTCAGCTTCTGGAATGCTGGGTTTGTAGTTTAAACCAGCTCTGTTCACTCACACACAAAACAGTTGTGATTGGCTGGTCAAGAAAACCCACTTGGCAAGAGCCATTCAATAGCCCTTGTAATTAGTAGGAATGGAAGATGCCATAAGCACGTAATTACAGGCAGGTAATGTAATCTCTTAGATGAGGCACACCTTTCAGTTCATTACCTTTAATTAGCAAAATTCACAGTATCCTAAAGTGAAATAACTTTAAGTCTTCAACTTTCATATCATCTTCATATTGAACTTTCTAGCTCCACCTGGACCAGCAACAGAGGCAGGCCCGTCAACCTTACGGAATGAATACTCCACCGTGAAGTTATTTTTATGTTGTCCTCTTCCTCTGCTCCAAACAAAGAGAAGAAGGAAGCAAAAAAGTACAACCCCCAAGAATGTAATGCATCCCATGGCTGTTGACACCAAAATAGTTTTTAGGTCCAGAGTAAACTTCAAAAATACATGGGTGTCATTGTGAGAGGTATCATTGTATTCTGATAAATACAGTGTTCTGTTGGAATATGGAGAGTTGTCACCTTTTACAGTCAATGTTGCAAAATAAGTATCATTCCCTCCAGCATTTGTTGCAATACAGATATAGGTTCCACTGTCTTGAACTTGAGCATATCTTATCTCTAAGGTACCTTCTGGCAGGACAGTAGATCTTCCTACACTCCTGCTTGTTATCATTCTTCTCTGTGGTGAGACCCAGACAATGAGTGGAACAGGTTCTCCATCTGCCTTACAGTGGAACGATACTGCCTGTCCTTCATGGGCTGTAATGTGTTGCAGCTTCCGATCCCTTATTTTGGGTTTTTGGCATGTGAAATATTCAAAAAGTATTGAATCTGGAAAATCACACAAAGCATTGCCTTGAATCTCAACAGGAGAAGCACAGACAGGTTGGTGACCATGAAAATTTAGGGTTTTTCTTCGCTGCAAGATCCATAGTAGTCGGCAGTCACAAGCAAGTGGATTGGCATCCACTCTCAGTGTCTCTAGAGTATTCACTGATTGAAAAGTGTTCTCCTCCAAAGTTGATAGGAGATTATTGGAGACATTCAAGAGTCGGATCTGTCTCAGGCCATAAAAGGCTTGGGATTCTACCATAGTGAGAGAAGCTCCTACTATGTGAAGCTCTCTGAGCCTGGTTAAGTCACGGAAGGAACCCCGCTGGATGATCCTAATAGGATTGTAAGAAAGATTTAGGTATTCCAGGTAAGTAAGACTTTTTAGAGCAGCTGTTGGTACTGATGTAAGATTGGTATAAGTGATTGAAAGAGAGGTAAGATTTAGTCCTTGAAAAGCTGTTGGGCAAACATCCTCTAGAAAAGGCCAGCAGTCAATTTCTAGTTGTTTGAGGCTGGAAAGTTTCTGAAAGTTTTGTTCTTCTAAATTGCTAATGCCCAAGTGACGAAGTTTAAGGACCTCAAGACCTTGCAGATAAGACAGTGAGTCGGCAGATATAGAAGTTAAGTTGCATTTTTCAATTGTCAGCTGTTCTAGTCCTACCAGTCCAGAAAAGGCTTTCTGTGAAATATACAACAGTTCATTGTCTCCAACTTCGAGGCTCTTCAAATTCCGCAGATCCTGGAACATGAAGTCCAACAAAATTACAATTTTATTTTCACTAATATCCAACAAAGTCAGATTGCTAAGTTTGTTGAATACCCCAGCTGGAATAAGTTTCAACTGATTACCCTTCAGCTTCAAGGTTTGTAGGTAGAAGAGGCTGGCAAATGCCCCGGGCTCAATGACTGAAAGAATATTTTCACTAAGGTCCACTTCTTCCAGTTGGGGAAAAGATGAAAATTCACCAGGATTTAGGCAGCGAATACGGTTCTTACTAAGGTCCAAAAGCTTTGTTTCAGAGGGAATGCCATCAGGAATTGCTGAGAGGCGCTTACGGTGACAGATAACTGACCTGATTTGTGGTGTGCATTCACAACGGGCAGGACACCCCGATGCATTTTCTTCTGAACACAGTAAGAGAAGGTGGAATACTAGGATGGAGGGCCAACATGATGCCATTTTACTAGGCATCATACAATGAGAAGTGCTAACATTTTTGCAGACACCTAAGATAAGAAACAAAAAGAAATTCAAACATTAAAATAACATTATTATATTAGATTTATGAACTGCATCAAAATATTCCAGATATGAATCATTATAAATGGACAATGTATCTGAACAACAAGAAACAGAAATTATTGTTCTATAATTGTGGTGGGCACCTCTGATGGGGGCTGCGCTGATAATCAATGTGCTGATTATCAGAGCACACCCCCCTCTGACATGAGAGCTGCCGATCGGCCCTCCCTATCAACGTGAACTGAGGAAAGCCAATTACCGGCACTTCCACCTGCCTCCAACTGTCCCATTACATCTGGTTGGACACGGATCTGTCATCCGTCCGCTCCACTTATTGTGGCCCGCGACCAGTTACCAAGTTGCTTAAGTGGCCCTCGCTCTTCAAAAGGTTGGGTACCCCTGATTTAACCTATTATTTAAAGCTATTTCTACAATAATTGTGTTTTCCCCGAGATCTTAGACTTTTTGCCAAGGGTTTCTCCACATAAAAAAGGTAGAGAAACACTGAGCTAGAGTCCAACTTTATTTGATATTCAAGTCCATCCAAATCTGCTGGTCTGAGACTACCCTCTCTGCTGACTGACAATGCTGCCGTCCAAATGTGTCTGTATTGCTTCTCCAATGGAGTGGAGACACCCAAAAAAAGGAGGGGGTTCATTTTCTAAAATGGAAGAGTGCAAAATCTGGTGCTGCTGCGCATGGTAGCCAGTAAGCTTCTAACTTTGGCTTGTTCAATTAAGCTTTGTAAAAAAAAATGGGTTTCTATGCAGAGCTACATTACCAGGTTAAAAAAAATAAAAAGCCTAAAAAAGAAAACGAATGCAGTTACCACATCTAAGAATTGATAAGCTGCATCATATTACCTTTTTGTCTTTGGGTTTAATACTGCTTTAAAGTGGATGTAAACCCGAACATTTTTTTTTATGTCACAATGTACAGTATAAGATTTCCTATCATCTGTGCCCAGTCTTGCCACAACGAGTTAATTCAGCTCTGAGCAATCCTCTTTTATTGTTCAGTGAAATAAAACTGACTTACAGAGAAAAACCTTAGTCCGTTCCGCCCCCTTGCTGTGAGTAACAGGTTATTTACATATCTCATGCACTAGCCTGGAGACAGGCATTATTTTTTAATTCCCACCCCCACTCCTTTTCTGAAGTCATGTGGTTACTTTTCTGGATTTTCACTGGATGTTAGTGATCATAGCAGAATTTAGTGTAAGGAATACACAGGAAAAAATGCATGTTGACAAGGGGAGTGTAGAGGAAAGCGGGGAGTCTACTGACATCACAACTCCACCCACAGAACTCCAAACAACAGACCCACCCACCGAATCTGCAGTTATTATAACAGACAGAGGGGAAACATTTGACAGGTAAGGATACATGCAGGAGGTGTATAGATCAGCACTATGGCAGTAGTTTAGAAAGGATAAGAGTGGGTTTACATCCACTTTAAGTCACTGCCATCTAGGGGACAATACTTTAATTTAGCACTATCATTATCTTTCACTATGGTACACCATGTGCAAGACAAACGCCGCTTTTGATTTTTAGATTTTTAGGATTATATATACACAACATCCAGGTAAAGAAAATCTTTACTTTTTCTACTTAAGGGGTCTATTTGAAAATGTGCAAAAATTGGGTGAAATCTGTGAAAACATTTATAGTGTATATTTTTACCAGACAATTCTTCATTCCTACTTATATTGCTTATTTCTGAAGTCGGTAAGAAAATGGAGACACTCATATACTGGAAATTGAGGGTTTGTCTCCCTAGCTGAGCAACAGAAGCAGGTATATGATCCTGGAAAGCCAGACTACAAAATTAGAAAAAAATTGAAGTGACGTTTGGATGGCAATAGGCTCCCAAGTGTTCAATAAATTGGCTCCATATGAAATTGTAACTTCAGCACAGCAGATCAGAAAATATGGGTGTGATAGAGATATTTGTTTGCTAGTGTGTGTGTCTGGAAATGGCTTCTATTTGAGCATTCTTACATAGGTGTTTTGTATGGGAGGCAGACCATCTGTTTGCTTGACAATGCCTATATTTGAAAGAAAAAAACTGTATAACAAATTTTCTTTACAAAACATATAATTAAAATAATGTAATTATTATTAATCATTACAATTATTACATTTTACTACATTAACCACTTTAAGATCAAGCTTTTTCTGGCTCTTTTTATTTACAAGTTTAAATCAATATTTCTGGCTAGAAAATTACTTATAAACCACAAACATAATTTTTTTTTTTAGAAGAGACCCTAGGGCAGAGGTGGCAAACACTAGGCCCGTGGGCCGAATCCGGCCCTCCAGGCCTTGTCATGTGGCCCGCGCAGTGGCACGCCAGCCTCCACTTCCTCTTCTCACAGCCGCTTTCTGCTGCTAACACGAAACAGGTCTCCTTGGCAACCAGAGTAAACACTTCCTCCCTCTCCTCTTCAATACTGTGTGTAGCTGAGCGCATGCAATGTGGATCCAGCATGTACCTCCCCCAGCAGTTTTCCAGCCCATCTCCTGCAGGCTGCTGCTTGAGTGGGAGGGAAAGGGATGTGCCTGACCCCTGAGACCGCACCCGCCTGGAAGAGGGAGGTGTGAGCTGCTCAGCAGAGGGAGCCGAGTGACTGTGAACTTCCTGGAAGGTAAGCTCAGAAAGCAGTACATCTTGGATTAGTTAACAGGCACCTCTATGCTGAGTCTGCTGAGTTACTCTAGCTTAGCATAGAGGAGCTGTTAGCTGACAAATCAGATTGAATCTTTTCAAGTGGCACAGTGAGAAATTGGGCTTATTAAAGCATTGTAAACCCCAGGGTGTTCTCTCCTCACCTAACTGGTGCATGCTTTTTCTGACCTCCCTGGTGTGTGCTCTCCTCACCTCCTTGGCACGTGCTCTCCTCACCTCCTTGGCGCGTGCTCTCCTCACCTCCTTGGCGCGTGCTCTCCTCACCTCCTTGGCGCGTGCTCTCCTCACCTCCCTGGTGCGTGCTCTTCTCACCTCCCTGGTGCGTGCTTTCCTCTGCCCTCTGTACATAGCACACCCCTGAATTCCTGCACTCTGTACGTAGCACACCCCTGAATTTCTGTACCTAGCACACCCCTGAATTCCTGCACTCTGTACTTAGCACACCCCTGAATTCCTGTACGTAGCACACCCCTAAATTCCTGCACTCTGCACGTAGCACACCCCTGAATTCCTGTACGTAGCACACCCCTGAATTCCTGCACTCTGTACGTAGCACACCCCTGAATTCCTACCCTCTGTACGTAACGTGCTGCTGAACCCTACACTCTGTACGTAGCATAATCCTCACGTAATCCTGAACTCTGCACTGTGTATGTAGTGCGACCAAGATACAACTGGCCCTTTGAGGGCAACCACACTGCTGATGCGGCCCTCGACGAAATTGAGTTTGACACCCCTGCCCTAGGGAATAAAATGACAATCGCTGCATTTTTTTTATTTGCACAGCAGTTTTTCAAACATGATTTTTTTGGGAAAAAATACACAATATATACCTCAAATTTTGTGTTAATTGTGAAAGATGATGTTATGCAAAGTAAATAGATAACTAAAATATCACACTTTAAAATTGTGCATGCTTGTGGAATAGCGACAAACTACGGTACTTAAAAATCTCCATAGGCAACATTTTAAACATCTTTACAGGTTACCTATTTAGAGTTAAAGAGGAGTACTAGCACTAGAATTATTGCTCCTATTCTAACGTTCGCAGTGATACCTTGTGTTGTGCGAACACAGTTTATATATGTGTATGCAACTTATGTATGCTTTTGCTTCTGAGCGTGCGCACGGAGGGATAGGGGCGCTTTACATTTTTTTTTCTTTATTTAACTTTTTATTTTTTAATTTTACACTGTCCCTTTTTTTATCACTTTTCTTTCTATTACTAGGAATGTAAACATCCCCTGTAATAGACATAAGGATGACAGGTCCTCTTAATGGAGAGATCTGAGGTCAAAAGTGACTCCAAACCTCTCCTTTTCCTTTAAACTCTTTGATCTTTTGCGAAAAAAATATATTATTACTTCCACCCTGGATCGGGAATGACATCACAATGTCGCTCTGGTCCTCCAAGGCTATAAAGGTGATCAAAGATGATCTACACTTTTATTACCCCTGGCACCAGCACCATTGGATCGTTTCTCAGATGAGCCAGCAAAATCGCTAAGCCCGAGAAACACAGGCGAAAAGGGGACACCCCCTCCCCGCTTCTGAAAGCGTTCCAGCAACTCATGAGAAAGCCAGCCGACGGCTGAAAAAAAACCCCACCAGGGTTATCGCTGATAGCTTTAGCCATAACACTGGTAAACCACTTCAAAGCCGCAACTGAGGCCGCGTACACACGGCCAAGAAACTCGACGGGCAAAACACATAGTTTTGCTCGTCGAGTTCCTTGTGAAGCCGCCGAGGATCTCGGCGAGCCAAATTTTCCCATTGCCGTCAAGGAAATAGAGAACATGTTCTCTTTTTGGCCCGACGAGCTCCTCTGCGGTTTCCTCGTTGAAAAGTGTACACACAACCTCGGCAAAAAAAAACCCCAGCAAGCTTCTTGCTGGTTTTTGCCGAGAAACTCAGCCGTGTGTACGAGGCCTAAAGGTAGACACCGGATTGCACACAGTAATCCAGACTTCAGATACCAGCTCAAGAGCCAAAATTTTCTAAAAGTAGATGCCACCTCATTCTCACAAAAAGTTGTGTAGAGGGAGTTAGCCTTCACCCACTACTCCCGATATAATATAGCTACATTTTCATGTGTAGCATACAACAGCTGTTTTCAAGTTTTCAAGTATGCCAAAGGCACTCTTGAGTGTCTTTCATGTCTAGCACAATTAATATTTAATTCTTTGTTTTATTATACTTAGTTCTTGCTGTCTAGAGCCCATAAAATGATTACTAATAAGAAAAGACTCATCTGCCACAAAGGCACAGGGCATTGCAGGCTTGGTAATTTGGGGCAGAGGGAGACCTTCTGGCAGGTCAAGATATTCTTCATAAAGATTTTGGTTAAATAAATAGTGCTGGAAGACAGCCCAGAGTACAGTGCTTCCCTTGTTAAAATAAGTGACCCAATAGTTAGTATCTTCCTTGAGCATCAACAGAAAGGAAAAAAAAAAATTCAACGTATTTGCTGCCACTGCTGAGGGCATAACGAAACATGCCTATGGCTGCCAGAGATGAGGATCTTGCATCTCTGCCAGAAGCACTGCAGAGCCTCCTCCTATCTGACCTTGTTGGAGATAAGCTTAACCATGTTTTTAAGCAGTCTACAGAGAACCTGGCTCTTCTTCAATGCAATCAGGCAAACTGTGGATTTTCTGACTCTAAATATGAAATGTCAAGGGGGAATTTAGAGTTGCCAAAAACCTGTGCAAGCCATAAGAGCTCAATGGAGAACTATGAAGCATAACGTCAGTAGCAAATTATGTTAATAAAACTCCAGTAAAATTAAAGCAGGAGAGATTTCACAATAGGTCTAATGCTGCCTTTCAGGAATATCATGGAAATTAGTACGTGCTTTTATCTATGTAAATTTGCATAATAGCATGTATATTTGTTAACCACTTCCTGACGCCATACGACTATAAACGGCCGCAGGGTGGTTCTAAATCTCTGACTCGCCGTCTTTTTCCGGCCTCCGCTCCTCCGGGCCACTGGGGGGCGCGCGAGGGCCGGCGGCGGCATGCGCGTGCCCGCCGCATCTTTGAGATGCTGATGCGCGTGCCTGGCGGCCACGATAGCCGCCAGGCACCCGCGATCGGCGGTTACAGAGACAAGGACGTGGATCTGTGTGTGTAAACACACAGATCCACGTCCTGTCAGGGAGAGAGGAGACCGATCTGTGTCCCTTGTACATAGGTCACCCCAGTCAGTCCCCTTCCCTCACAGTTAGAAACACTATGCAGGGTACACATTTAACCCCTCCCTCACCCCCTAGTGTTAACCCCTTCAATGCCAGTCACATTTATACAGTAATTAGTGCATATTTATAGCACTGATTGCCGTATAAATGTGAATGGTGCCAAAAATGTGTCAAAAGTGTCCGATGTGTCCGCCATAATGTCGCAGTCCCAATAAAAAGATCGCCACCATTACTAGTAAAAAAAAAATAAACAAAAATAATAATTTTGTAGGCGCTATAACTTTTGCGCAAACCAGTCGCTTATTGCTATTTTTTTTAATTTTTTTACCAAAAATATGTAGAATACGTATCGGCCTTTTTCAAAATTGGCCTATTTATTATAGCAACAAGTAAAAAATATTATTATTTTTTTCAAAATTGTCGCTCTTTTTTTGTATATAGCGCAAAAAATAAAAACCGCAGAGGTGATCAAATACCACCAAAAGAAAGCTCTATTTGTGGGGAAAAAAGGACGTCAATTTTGTTTGGGAGCCATGTCGCACGACCGCGCAATTGTCAGTTAAAGCGACGCAGTGCCGGAAGCTGAAATTTCACCTGGGCAGGAAGGGGGTATACGTGCCCAGTAAGCATATGGTTAAAAAAATAAACATCACTGGGAGAAACTGGGATGATGGACAAGGGGCAGCACCATTAACACAGACTTCCTCTTTGAGGAATAAAAATTCTGATGTCCAGCAGGTATTAATAGTTAATAAAAGTGGAAAAAAAATAAGGTAATTGTTATTAAGGATATTCTATATCGTATTGCTGTTGATGTAAATTATCTGGTTCCCTGGCAGGCAATTTCTACACTCCAGAGGTTCTCCTTGGCTTGCACTTTACTGTAACAAAAATGGAAATTGAAGCATCACACCACTACTAAGATGTCCAGATACAACTTTGTTTCAAATAAGGCAGACAATCCAAAGAGAAGCCAGTGCACTTCAGGGGTCTAAAATCACCCCCTTCATCAGGGCTTCAATCAACACAATAGGAATAACCTTGACATGAGCTAGACCTTTACTGTTATTTCTTCAATTGTGAGTACAAGCATAGATCTTATCAGCAGCTTGTTTCGCAGCTGTAGTAATTCCCATCTTCCAGCAAAATCTAAATCAGAAGGGCCAGCACTTCATCCAGACTCTGACATCTTCGGGCAGCTGATTTCCAGGTCTTGATCGCAGGCCGCTTTCATTGGCAGAGATGACGTC